>NW_027650020.1:80000-192500 GCF_965287045.1 Carcharhinus amblyrhynchos | reverse complement strand
CCCTCCGGACCCTCTCCCCTCTCACCTTAAACCCTCTAGTTTTAGACTCCCCTACCTTTGGGGGAAAAGATATTGACTATCTGGCTGATCTGTGCCCCTCATTATTTTATAGACCTCTATAAGATCACCCCTCTACGCTCCAGAGGAAAAAAGTCCCAGTCTATCCAGCCTCTCCTTATAACTCAATCCATCAAGTCCCGGGAGCATCCTAGTAAATCTTTTCTGCGCTCTTTCTAGTTTAATAATATCCTTTCGATAATTAGGCCTCTGGTGTGTATAATAGGTGTATAATTAGGCCTCTAGGGGGAGATGACCTCAGCCCTGGAGATATCAACCATCAGATAGCAATGGTCATGTAAATCACAGTACAAATCAGGACATTAGAGGCATGTGCAACAAGGGTAATAAAGTAGCCGTGAGAGATTTCAGTCTGAGTACGCACAGGGTAAAACATGATAATGCCATGGAGGGCGGATTCATGTGATGGGTGCGAGCTAGTTTTTTTTTAAAGTTTATTTATTAGTCACAAGTAGGCTTACATTAACACTGCAATGAAGTTACTTGAAATTCCCCTCGTCGCCACATTCCAGCACCTGTTCGGGTCAAGGCACCCGAATGTGGGAGGAAACCGGAGCACCCGGAGGAAAGCCACGCAGAGAATGTGCAGTCTCTGCACACAGAGTGACCCGAGCCGGGAATCGAACCCGGGACCCTGGCATCATGAGGCAGCAGTGATAAGCACTGTGCCACCGTGCCACTCATATAGCACGATGTTGGAGCTATTTGGGATGTCTTGTTGCAGTTGTACAAGATGTTGGTAAGGCCATACTTGGAATACTGTGTACACTTCTGGTCACCCTATTATCGAAAGGATATTATTAAACTAGAAAGAGTGCAGAAAAGATTTACTAGGATGCTCCCGGGGACTTGATGGATTGAGTTATAAGGAGAGGCTGGATAGACTGGGACTTTTTTCTCTGGAGCGTAGAGGGGTGATCTTATAGAGGTCTATAAAATAATGAGGGGCACAGATCAGCGAGATAGTCAATATCTTTTCCCCCAAAGGTAGGGGAGTCTAAAACTAGAGGGTTAAGGTGAGAGGGGAGAGGGTCCAGAGGGGCAATTTTTTCACCCAGAGGGGGGTGAGTGTCTGGAACGAGCTGCCAGAGGCAGTAGTAGAGGGGGGGACAATTTTGTTTTTTAAAAAGCATTTAGACAGTTACATGGGTAAGATGGGTATAGAGGGATATGGGACAAATGGGGGCAATTGGAATTAGATTAAGGATTTAAAAAAACGGGGCCAGCATGGACAAGTTGGGCCGAAGGGCCTGTTTCCATGCTGTAAACCTCTACAACTCTTGGTGGTAAATGTTTCTCGATCTTTCAGTGTCGATATTCCTTCACTCCTGAACTCTTGCCAAAATAATCAGAGTGACAAAGTCCCAGAAGGCAAATTCATACACACCCCGAGCTGGCCTCTTAACGCACCTTCACAATATCAGTCACCCTCACCCCACTGTCGGCTGATGGGCTGGGAAAGTCCTCACCTGCTCCCTCCAGGTTGGGCTACTCCAGCACATTCCCACGTTCTCCCTCCCGTAAACTGCAGCTCATCCCACCCTCTACTGCCCTCCCTCCCCTACTGCCCTCCCTCCCCTACTGCCCTCCCTCCCCTACTGCCCTCCCTCCCCTACTGCCCTCTCTCCCCTACTGCCCTCCCTCCCCTACTGCCCTCCCTCCACCACCCCCTCCATGTCCATCCTCACACTGAGTCCCATTTTCTCAACCCTCTGTTCTCCCTGAACCACACTTCTAAATCCTCATTCGGGTTTACAAATTGCTCCATTATCCCCCTCACCTCTCAATATCTCTGTAACCTCCTCCAGCCCCCTGCACCCCCTCCCTATCTCTGTAACTTCCTCCAGCCCCTACACCCCCTCCCTATCTCTGTAACCTTCTCCAGCCCCCAACACCCCCCCTCCCTATCTCTGTAACCTCCTCCAGCCCCCCACACCTCCTACCTATCTCTGTAACCTCCTCCAGCCCCCTACACCCCCTCCCTATCTCTGTAACCTCCTCCAGCCCCCTACACCCCCTCCTTATCTCTGTAACCCCCTACACCCCCTCCCTATCTCTGTAACCTCCTCCAGCCCCCTACACCCCCTCCCTATCTCTGTAACCTCTTCCAGCCCCCCTACCTATCTCTGTTTCCATGCTGTAGAACTCTATGACTTGTGGAATAAAAAGGGCGAATTAATAATTGCATTGTAAAGGAGTGTTGTGAAGTTAGCGTTTGTCAAATTATAAAACTTATAAAACAATAGTAAAAATGCCAAGAGCAGATAGTTTTGCATGCTCTTTTAAAAAGGTGGTTTTGTTTTTTCTATATAGAGTTTAAAAAAAGAGATGCAGGTGCAAAAATTTGAAACAATATATTCGAGGCAAAAACAACAGGGTTGCTTTGGTAACAGGCTTTAGGCATTTGAATCAGAACCTGTTTTTGAGTTTTAACCAATCTATTTGAAATAGACATTTCAATAGCAGCAGCCTATCAGATTTGAATTTGGTGTTTTGATGACCTGTTAACCAATCCTACTGTGGGCTTCTTGGTCTATGATCTGGGGAGGGGCAGGGTATAAAATCAGCTCTCACCTCCAAGAGAACTGCCACAAAGATAGCCACTACCTTTGCCAGCGACTGCCACAACTCAGAGCTAGACAGAGAGAGACAAACAGAAACTGCTCTCGGCCAGTGTAACACTCACACTGATGTCTTAAGAGAAAGCCTCATCTCAATCGTAAAAGGTACCAATAGAAGAAGAGGCAAAGACCAAAGAACAAAGAAAATTACAACACAGTAACAGGCCCTTCGGCCCCTCCAACCCTGCACCAACCATGCTGCCTGACTGAACAAAAGCCCCCTATCCTTCTGGGGGCCATATCCCTCTATTCCCATCCTATTCATGGATTTGTCCAGATTCCCCTTAAAACTCACTGTCGTATCCGCTTCCACTCCCTCCCCCGGCAGCGAGTTCCAGGCACCCACCACCCTCTGTGTAAAAAAATCTGCCTCGTACATCTCCTTTAAACCTTGCCCCTCACACCCTAAACCTGTGTCCCCCCCTAGTAATTGAATCTTCCACACCCTGGGGAAAAAGCTTCTGACTATCCACTCTGTCCCTTATAATCTTGTAGACTTCTATCAGGTCGCCCCCTCAACCTCCATCACTCCAGTGAGAACAAACCAAGTTTTTCCAACCTCTCCTCATAGCTAATGCCCTCCATACCAGGGCAACATCCTGGTAAATCTTTTCTGTCCCCTCTCCAAAGCCTCCACATCCTTCTGGTAGTGTGGCGACCAGAATTGGGCACTATATTCGCAAATGCGGCCTCACTAAGGTTCTATAAAGCTGCAACGTGACTTGCCAATTTTTAAACTCAGTGTCCCGGCAGATGAAGGCAAGCATGCCGTATGCCTTCCTGACTACCTTCTCCACCTGCATTGCCACTTTCAGTGACCTGTGTACCTGTACGTCCAGATCCCTCTGCCTATTAATACTCTTAAGGGTTCTGCTATTTGCTGTATATTTCCTCTCTGTATTAGACCCTCCAAAATACATTCCCTCACATTTGTCCAGATTAAACTCCATCTGCCATCTTTCCGCCCAAGTCTCCAACTGATCTATATCCTGCTGTATCCTCTGATGGTCCCCATCACTGATGAAGATTATCAAAGGGTTATTGCTCGAAGACAGACTACAAATTCGACTGACAGTAAAAAGTGACCAAAATCCCTATTCTTTTTAATGTTAATAAGCGGAAATGATATCTATCTAAACAGCATTCCATTAGAATCATGTTTCATTTGGTTTATTAATAGTTGAATATGTTTAAGTCACGGGTAGATAGATTTCTGACCAATTAAGGGTTATGGGGAGGGGGTGGGAATGTGGAACTGAGCCACGACAGATCAGCCATGATCTTATTGAATGGCGGGGCAGGCTCGAAGGGCTAGATGGCCGACTCCTGCTCCTATTTCTTATGTTGAGTTAACCTGTTCACTGTCAGTTAGATAAATGAAGTGTTACTCTTTTTCTTTGAGAGTCTCAGATATTTTGATTTAACCACGAATAATTGCTGATTAGGCAGATCGCACGATTTCTCACACCCTCTTTAGTTAGGTTATGAAAGGGAGGTACCTATCTTTGAGTGGTTTTACACTCTCGCTGTGTTTTACACTTCGGCCTAACTTGTCTATGCTGCCCCTTTTTTTAAAACCCCTAAGCTAATCCCAATTGCCCGCATATCCCTCTATACCCATCGTACCCATGTAACTGTCTAAACGCTTTTTAAAATTGTCCCTGCCTCTACTACAGCCTCTGGCAGCTCGTTCCAGACACTCACCACCCTCTGGGTGAAAAAATTGCCCCTCTGGACCCTCTCCCCTCTCACCTTAAACCTCTGCCCTCTAGTTTTAGACTCCCCTACCTTTGGGGAAAAGATATTGACTATCTCGCTGATCTGTGCCCCTCATTATTTTATAGACCTCTATAAGATCACCCCTCTACACTCCAGAGAAAAAAGTCCCAGTCTATCCAGCCTCTCCTTATAACTCAATCCATCAAGTCCCGGGAGCATCCTAGTAAATCTTTTCTGCACTCTTTCTAGTTTAATAATATCCTTTCTCTAATAGGGTGACCAGAACTGTACACAGTATTCCAAGTGTGGGCCTTACCAATGTCTTGTACAACTTCAACAAGACGTCCCAACTCCTGTATTCAATGTTCTGAGGGAGGAATGGAGAGAGTGAGAGACAGACAGAAGGGAGGGAGAAATGCAGTGAGAGAGAGAGAGAGAGAGAGAGAGGAGAGAAACAGAGAGAAAGAGAGAGAAACAGACAGAGAGGGAGGAATGGAGAGAGAGAGAGAGAGAGAAAAAGAGAGAAACAGAAAGAGGGAGGGATGGAGTGAGAAAGAGAAACAGACAGAGAGAGGGGGATGGACTGAGGAAGAGAAACAGACAGGGAGGGTGAGACAAAGTCAGAAAGAGATAGATACAAAAAGGGTTAAAATAAATCATGGGTAGAGAGAGAGAGAGGGAGAGGTGTTTCCACACCTGTACAAGGTGCGAGTGAGGCCAGGTTTCGAATCCCGTGTACAGTACTGGTCCTATCATTGAAGGACAGGTATTTTATCACTGGGGGCAGCACAGAGACGGTTTACGGGGCTGATCCCGGATATGGGGGGGATTTCTCCATGAGTAAAAATTAAACAGGTCGGGTCCGTACCCCCAGGAGAATAACAGCAAAATGGACTATTATTTAAATGGTAAAAAATTGCAGCATGCTGTGCAGAGGGATCTGGGTGTCCTAGTGCATGAATCACAAGGAGTTGGTTTGCAGCAGGGAATGAAGGAGGGAAATGGAATTTTGTCCTTCATTGCGAGAGGGATGGAGTTTAAAAACAGCGAGGTTATGTTGCAGCTGTATAAGACGCTGGTGACCTGGAGTTACTGTGTCCAGTTTTGGTCTCCTTACTTGAGAAAGGATATACTGGCACTGGAGGGGGTGCAGAGGAGATTCACTAGGTTGATTCTGGAGGGTTGGTTTATGAGGAGATTGAGTAGACTGGGACTATACTCATTGGAATTGAGAAGAATGAGGGGGAGATCTTATAGAAAGATATATGATGAAGGGAATAGATAAGCTAGAAGCAGGGAAGTTGTTTCCACTGGGGGGTGAAACTAGAACTAGGGGGCATAGCCCCAAAATAAGGGGGAGCAGGTTTAGGACTGAGTTGAGGAGGAACTTCTTCAAAGGGTTGTGAATCTGTGGAATTCCCTGTCCAGTAGAGGCTCCCTCATTGAATGTTTTTAAGGCAAGAATAGATAGATTCTTGACAGTAAAGGAATTAAGGGGAGTGGGCAGGTAAGTGGAGCTGAGTCCACAAAAAGTTCAGCCATGATCTTATTGAATGGAGGAGCAGGGCTCGAGGGGCTAAACAGCCCACTCCTGCTCCTAGTTCTGATGTTCACCGTGCTATAGGCTGCCTCCACTGGGATGTCAGGAGGTGAGTTACTCTCCGCAGGATTCCCAGCCTCTGACCTGCTCTGGTAGCCACAGTATTTATATGGCTGCATCCCAGTTCAGTTTCTGATCAATGCTAACCCCCGCAGGATGTTGAGAGCATGGGGGGGCGGGGGGGGAATTCAGTGATTGTAGTGACATCGAATATCAAGGGAAGTTAGTCGAGGGAGAGCTGGATACTGAGTGAGACCTTGCAGTCCTCGTGCATCATTCGCTGAGAGTAAGTGCGCAGGTACAGCAGGCAGTAAAGAAGGCGAATGGTATGTTGGTTGTCACAGAGAGGATTTGAGGACAGGGATAGGGATGTTTTGCTGCTATTGTATAGGGTGTTGGTGAGGCCACAACTGGAGTATTGTGTGCAGTTTTGGTCTCCTTATCTGAGGAAGGATGTTCCTTGCTATAGAGGGAGCACAGCGAAGGTTTACCAGGCTGATTCCTGGGATGGCAGGTCTGTCATATAAGGAGAGACCAACGCCTCTACTTTCTCAGAAAACCAAGGAAATTTGGCATGTCCGCTACGACTCTCCCCAACTTTTACAGATGCCCCATAGAAAGCATTCTTTCTGGTTGGATCACAGCTCGGTCTGGGATCCTGCTCTGCCCAAGACCGCAAGGAACTACAAAAGGGTGGTGAATGTAGCCCCCAATCCATCACACAAACCAGCCTCCCATCCATTGACTCTGTCTACACTTCCCACTGCCTCAGGGAAAAGCAGCCGGTATAATTAAGGACCCCCCGACCACTCCCCCCCCACCCCCCCCACTCCGACGCACCCCGGCCACTCTCTCTTCCACCTTCTTCCGTCGGAGAGAAAGGTACAAAAGTCTGAGGTCCCGTACCGACCGACTCAAGAACAGCTTCTTCCCTGCTGCTGTCAGACTTTTGAATGGACCTACCTCGCATTAAGCTGATCTTTCTCTACACCCTCGCTGTGACTGTAACACTACATTCTGCACCCTCTCCTTTCCTTCTCCATGAATGGTATGCCTTGTCTACATATAGCATTAGAAACAATACTTTTCACTGTATGTTAACACGTGACAATAATAAATCAAATCAATGAGACCAATACTGTATACATTATTCCAAATATTGCCTCACCAATCCCCTGTACAATTCCCGACTGTTCTAATCAGTTCCCCCTCACAATCAACAATAACATTGTCTTAGTTTTCCTCGTTACCTGCTGTCGCTGCGTACCAACCCTTTGTGATTTATTGAGTTAAAGGCATATTATAAAGATGTGACACTCTTCCTTCGAGCTGGGGATGTTATGATCACTATTGCCCACTTTGTATTATCTTTCCCATTTGCTTGCTTTATTTGTATACCAGCCTTCTTATGTTCCAGGCGCTAGGACACCCAGATCCCTCTGCACCCCAGAGCTCTACAAACATTTAGATGTTTCTTCCTTATTTTAAAATCTTTTAATATTTATTTATTAGTCACAAGTAAGGCTTACATTCACACTGCAATGAAGTTACTGTGGAAAATCCCCTCGTCGCCACGTTCCGGTGCCTGTTCGGGTACACTGAGGGAGAATTTAGCATGGCCAATGCACCTAACCAGCACATTTTTCGGACTGTGGGAGGAAACCGGAGCACTCACAGGTGCAAGTACAGGGAGAACTTGCAGACTCCACATACAAGACAGTGACCCAAGCAGGGAATTGAACCCAGGTCCCTGGGGCTGAGAGGCAGCAGCGCTAACCCACTGTGCGCTGAGCCGGGAATCGAACCCGGGTCCCTGGCGCCGCGAGGCAGCAGTGCTAACCCACTGTGCGCTGAGCCGGGAATCGAACCCGGGTCCCTGGCGCCGCGAGGCAGCAGTGCTAACCCACTGTGCGCTGAGCCGGGAATCGAACCCGGGTCCCTGGCGCTGTGAGGCAGCAGTGCTAACCCACCGTGCGCTGAGCTGGGAATCGAACCCGGGTCCCTGGGGCTGAGAGGCAGCAGCGCTAACCCACTGTGCGCTGAGCCGGGAATCGAACCCGGGTCCCTGGGGCTGTGAGGCAGCAGCGCTAACCCACTGTGCGCTGAGCCGGGAATCGAACCCGGGTCCCTGGGGCTGTGAGGCAGCAGTGCTAACCCACTGTGCGCTGAGCTGGGAATCGAACCCGGGTCCCTGGTCCTGTGAGGCAGCAGCGGTAACCCACTGTGAGCTGAGCCAGGAATCGAACCCGGGTCCCTGGCGCTGTGAGGCAGCAGTGCTAACCCACTGTGCCACCATACCGCCCCTTCCTGCCAGAATGGGCCATTTCATAGTTGCCTACATTATACTCCATTTTTCAGAGTTATGTCCACACACTTAACCTAACGATGTCCCTTTGGAATACATTATTCCAAATGTTGCCTCACCAATTGGTGTCCTTTTCACAATTTAATTTCCTACTAATGTGAGGTTATTCACTTTGGAAGCAAAAACAAGAAGGCAGATTACCAACTGAATGGCTGTAAACTGGGAGAGGGGAGTGTGCAGAGGGATCTGGGTGCACCAGTTGCTGAAGGTAAGCATGCAGATGCAGCAGGGGGGTAAAGAAGGGAAATGGTATGTTGGCCTTCATTGCGAGAGGTTTGGAGTACAGGAGCCAGGGATGTGTTGTTGTTATTATACAGGGGCCTTGGTGAGGCCACACCTAGGGTAATTGTGGGCAGTTTTGATCTCCTTTTCCGAGGAAGGATGTTCTTGCTCTCGAGGGAGTCGCAGCGAAGGGTTTCCCAGGGCTGATTCCCGGGGGACGGAGGTACGAGGAGAGATTGACGAAGTTAGGATTGTTTTCACTGGAGTTTGGGGGGTGGAATCTCACAGAGATTTATCAAATTCTAACAGGGCTGGAGAGGGGTAGATGCAGGGAGGATGTTCCCGATGGTGGGGTGGGGGAGTCCAGAACCAGGGGGTCTGAGGATTGGGAGAGTGGGGTAGACCATTTAGGACGGAGATGAGGAGACATTTCCTCACCCGGTGAACCTGTGGAATTCATTCCCACGGGAAGGAGTTGATGCCAAAACATTGACTGTATTCAAGAGGCAGCTGGATAGAGCACTTGGGGGCGAACGGGGGTCACAAGTTATGGGGAGAAAGCAGGATTGAGTTGGACGATCAGCCATGATGGTGATGGGGGGGCCGGAGCAGGATCGAAGGGCCGAATGGCCTCCTCCTGCTCCTATCTTTGCGCATCAACAAATTGCACAACCATCTCTTCCTCCCACGTCATTGATATAAATCGTAAAATACTGAGATCCCCGCAGCACACCACTCATAACATGACCCCCCCCCCCCACTACCAGGAGGCAGCTTTGGAGAGGGTGCAGATAAGGTTTACCAGCGCGTTGCCTGGTATGGAGGGTATTAGCCAAGGAGAGAGATTGAATCAACTGGGATTGTTCTCCCTGGAAAGACAGAAGCTGAGGGGGCAACCGGATAGAAGATTATAGAATCATGAGGGGTATAGATAGAGTGAAGAGTTGGAAGCTTTTTCCCCAGGGCAGGAATGACAATTACAAGGGGGCACAAGTTACCTTGGTAAGTAGGGAGAGGTTCAATGGAGATGTGCGGGGGAAGTTTTTTTTTACACAGAGGGTGGTGGGGGCCTGGAATGCACTGTCGAGTGAGGTGGTTGTGGCAGATACATTAGCCACATTTAAGAAGTATCTCGATAGGCATATGATCAGATGAGGAATAGAGGGATATAAATGGTTGGTTTAGATAGGTAAATGTGATCAGTGCAGTCTCGTTCCTGTGCCCTAGTGTTCTTTGACCCATTTATGCCTACTCTCTGTTCCCTGTTAGCTGCTTCAATCTATGCCAATATGTTACCCTCCCTATTTGAGCTTTCATTTTGATGTGGACCTTATAAAATGTCCTCTGTAAATCTAAATAAGTACATTCACTGGTTCCCCTTTATCCACAGACATGTGACCCCTTCAAAAGGGCATCAATAAATCAATTAAACAAGATATCCCTTCCACAAACAGTGAAATATAGTAAGTGGCAGAACCCTCAAGAGTATTGATAGGCTGAGGGATCTGGGTGTACAGATCCACAGGGTCACTGAAAGTGGCAATGCAGGTGGAAAGGGTAGTTAAGAAGGCATACGGCATGCTTGCCTTCATCGGTCGGGGCACCGAGTTTAAAAATTGGCAAGTCACATTGCAGCTTTATAGAACCTTAGTGAGGCCGCACTTGGAATATAGTGTTCAATTCTGGGTCACCCACACTACCAGAAGGATGTGGAGGCTTTGCAGAGGGTACAGAAAAGATTTACCAGGATGTTGCCTCGTATGGAGGGCATTAGCTATGAGGAGAGGTTGGAGAAACTTGGTTTGCTCTCACTGGAACGACGGAGGTTGAGAGGAGGCCTGATAGAAGTCTACAAGATTATGAGGGGCATGGACAGAGTGGACAGTCAGAAGCTTTTTCCTTAGAGTAGAAAAGTCAAGTACTAAGGGACTTAGGTTTAAGGTGTGTGGGGAAAAGTTTAGAGGAGATGTGCGAGGCAAGTTTTTTTACACAGAGGATGGTGAATGACTGGAACGTACTGCCCGGGGAGGGGGTGGGAGCAGGTACGATCTCAGCATTTAAGGGGCAGCTAGACAAATACATGAATAGGATGGGAAAGGAAGGATACAAACCTGGAGGGCTGAAGGGCCTGTTCCTGTGCTGTACTAAGGACAAGGGAGAGGGGAGGAAGGAGGACTTTGGGTAGGGGTGTGGGAAATGGGGAAAGGGTGAGCAGGGTGAGGGAGGGTTAAGGAGGCTTGGCGGACAGTGAAGGGATTCAGGCACCATTTGGAGTATTGTGAGCAGTTTTGGGCCTCATATCTAAGGAAGGATGTGCTGGCCTTGGAAAGGGTCCAGAGGAAGCTCACAAGAATGATCCCTGAAATGAAGAGCTTGTCGTTGAGGACTGTGGGCCTGTACTCGTTGGAGTTTAGAAGGATGAGGGGGAATCTTATTGAAACTTACAGGATACTGCTAGGGCTGGATAGAGTGGACATGGAGAGGATGTTTCCACTAGTAGGAAAAACTTGAACACGGGGCACAACCTCGGGCTAAAGGGATGATCCTTTAAAACAGAGATGAGGAGGGATTTCTTCAGCCACAGAGTGGGGAATGTGTAGAACTCTTTGCCGCAGAAGGCTGCAGAGGCCAGGTCACTGAGTGTCTTTAAGGCAGAGATAGATAAGTTCTTGATTAATAAGGGGATCAGGGGAAAAGGCAGGAGAATGGGGATGTGAAAAATATCAGCCATGATTGAATGGCGGAGCAGACTCGATGGGCCGAGTGGCGTACGCCTGCTCCTACGTATAATGGAGTTGGAGGGGCTTGGCGGGGTTTAATGAGAAGTGGGAGGTGAGGAAGGGACAGGGAACAGACCAATTGCCCCAGGTCTATTCCCTGGCTGATAGGCTGCTGCCTCTGACAGATACAGATGAGGTTCAAGAGCCGTGCAATGAAAATAGAGATTGCAGATCCAGTGGGCACTACATTGTCCTGCAATTTGTAAAACGGGAGGTTACAGCAGGGCGAGGAGAGCTGGGGGGGGGGGCAGGCAGACAGGGAGAGAGAGCCAGACAAACACGCTGAATGGACAGGGTGCCACCTAGAGCCAGACAGAGAGGAAACATCTCCACTTGGTCTTTCGTCCGAGGATAGAGAAATGTTTCATTGATTTACCCAGTCTCTTACTCACCTCAAAGCAAGCATAACACCCTTCGTTAAAACACCCTCTCACGCATTCTCTCCATTGTATTGAGGGACAGAGTGTTATAACTGAGAGTCTTATACTGAGGGACAGTGTGCGAGAGAGAGTGTTATAACTGAGAGTCTTATACTGAGGGACAGTGTGTGTGAGGGAGTGTTATAACTGAGAGTCTTATACTGAGGGACAGTGTACGTGTGTGTGTGTGAGAGAGAGGGACAGTGTAACAGAGAGAGTGTTATAACTGAGAGTCTTATACTGAGGGACAGTGTAACAGAGAGTGTGTTATAACTGAGAGTCTTATACTGAGGGACAGTGTGTGTGAGAGAGTGTTATAACTGAGAGTCTTATACTGAGGGACAGTGTGCGAGAGAGAGTGTTATAACTGAGAGTCTTATACTGAGGGACAGTGTGTGTGTGTGAGGGAGTGTTATAACTGAGAGTCTTATACTGAGGGACAGTGTGTGTGTGAGGGAGTGTTATAACTGAGAGTCTTATACTGAGGGACAGTGTAACAGAGAGTGTTATAACTGAGAGTCTCATACAGAGAGAGTGTGTGTGAGAGAGAGTGTTATAACTGAGAGTCTTATACTGAGGGACAGTGTGTGAGAGAGAGTGTTATAACTGAGAGTCTTATACTGAGGGACAGTGTACGTGTGTGTGTGTGTGAGAGAGAGGGACAGTGTAACAGAGAGTGTTATAACTGAGAGTCTTATACTGAGGGACAGTGTGTGTGAGAGAGAGTGTTATAACTGAGAGTCTTATACTGAGGGACAGTGTAACAGAGAGTGTTATAACAGAGTCTTATACTGAGGGACAGTGTGTGTGTGTGAGAGAGTGTTATAACTGAGAGTCTTATACTGAGGGACAGTGTGTGAGTGTGTTATAACTGAGGGTCTTATACTGAGGGACAGTGTGTGTGAGGGAGTGTTATAACTGAGAGTCTTATACTGAGGGACAGTGTAACAGAGAGTGTTATAACAGAGTCTTATACTGAGGGACAGTGTGTGTGAGAGAGTGTTATAACTGAGAGTCTTATACTGAGGGACAGTGTGTGTGAGAGAGAGTTATAACTGAGAGTCTTATACTGAGGGACAGTGTGTGAGAGAGAGTGTTATAACTGAGAGTCTTATACTGAGGGACAGTGTGTGTGAGAGAGTGTTATAACTGAGAGTCTTATACTGAGGGACAGTGTGTGTGAGAGTGTTATAACTGAGAGTCTTATACTGAGGGACAGTGTGTGTGTGAGAGAGTATTATAACGGAGAGTTTTATACTGAGGGACAGTGTAACAGAGAGTGTGTTATAACAGAGTCTTATACTGAGGGACAGTGTGTGTGTGTGTGAGGGAGTGTTATAACTGAGAGTCTTATACTGAAGGACAGTGTATGAGAGAGAGTGTTATACTGAAGGACAGTGTGTGAGAGAGAGTGTTATAACTGAGAGTCTTATGCTGAGGGACAGTGTAACAGAGAGAGTGTTATAACTGAGAGTCTTATACTGAGGGACAGTGTGTGTGAGAGAGTGTTATAACTGAGAGTCTTATACTGAGGGACAGTGTAACAGAGAGAGAGTTATAACTGAGAGTCTTATACTGAGGGACAGTGTAACAGAGAGAGTGTTATAACTGAGAGTCTTACACTGAGGGACAGTGTAACAGAGAGAGTGTTATAACTGAGAGTCTTACACTGAGGGACAGTGTAACAGAGACAGTGTTATAACTCAGTTTCATAGTAAGAGATAAGTAAGAGGGAGGTGGAGGAGAGAGAGAAAGATGAGGCAGGAGAGGCAGAGGGAGGGAGGGAGGCGTAGGGGAGGGGGAGGGAAGTATAGGGGAGGGGGGAGGTGTCGGAGAGGGGGATGTTGAGGTGAGGCAGGGTCCACTGGGTGTGAATGAATTTTTTCTCTGCGTGTGAAATGATACAACGCCGCTCTCTGCTGGTGGACAGTCGCTCCTACAGCACAGTCCATGGATCCCCATCCACAGGACCTGCAGCTTGTAGTGGAGCCCATCAACCAGAGGGTAGCATTGTGTGTAATTCATCAAACCCACCCCTGATAGAACAACACGTATTGTAGCAACAGCACAGAGAGAGACACACAGACAGGCACAAACACAGACACAGACACAGACAGGCACACACACAGACACAGACAGGCACACACACAGACAGGACCAGAGGGTAGCACTGAGTCACTTTAATAATCATTTTTGCAATTCACCCAAACTCCACCTATCAGAACATCAAGCATAGTAGCAATGGCACACACACAATATACACACGCGCAGTGTGCACACGCACACAAACATTCACACACACGCAGTATGTACACACTCATTCACATGCATGCAGTGTGTACACACACAGGCCTATAAACACACACACACACAGACACACACACACACACACACACAGGGTGTACATACAGACAGGCGTACACACAGACAGGTGTACACACAGACACACAAGCTCAGCCCTTGCATAGGCACCCTCATACAGACATACAGAAGCACAGACATGCACAAAGGAGTCTCTCACACAGGCATAAATACATTCAAATACAGACACATGCACACACACGCACAGATGCATAGCGTACCCCTCCCTCCACAAACAGAGGAAGGGTGCAAGAGTGCACACACATGCACATTCCGCCCATTGTGTCTGCACCAACGCCAATCCCAACCAGGTCCTTGCCCCATTGAGCTACTCTGCAAATCCCTTTAACTTTTAACATTCTGGGACACTAAGGCTTAATTTAGCCATGTCCAATCAATCAACCTAACCCACACAGCTTTGGACTGTGGTAGGAAACCGGAGCAAACCCACGCAAACACGGGGAGAACATGCACACTCTGCACAGACAGTGACCCAAGCCTGGAATTGAACCAGGGTCCCAAGCGCTGTGAGGTAGCAGTGCTAAATCACTGTGCAACCGTGCCACCCAGGGGTGGGGAGACGGGGGCAGTGAGGGACAGAGAGAGAGAGAGAGAGAAATGGAGAGAGAGGGAGAGAGACAGAGACATTGTTTTCTTGACAGAAGCCAGAGGGTGTTTGTAGAGAGTTGTTTTTCAAACTGGAGGCCTGTGGCCAGTGATGCGCCTCAGGGATCAGTGCTGGGCCCACTGTTATTTGTCATTAATATTAATGATTTGGATGAGAATATAGGAGGCATGGTTAGTAAGTTTGCAGATCACACCAAGATTGGTCGCAGGACAGCGAAGAAGGTTATCTCAGATTGCAACGGGATCTTGATCGATTGGGCCAGTGGGCTGACGAATGGCAGATGGAATTTAATTGAGACAAATGTGAGGTGATGCATTTTGGTCGATTGAACCAGGGCAGGACTTACTCAGTTAATGGTCGGGCATTGGGGAGAGTTACAGAACAAAGAGATCTAGGGGTATGTGTTCATAGCTCCTTGAAAGTGGAGTCACAGGTGGACAGAGTGGTGAAGAAAGCATTCGGCATGCTTGGTTTCATCGGTCAGAACATTGAATACAGGAGTTGGGACGTCTTGTTGAAGTTGTACAAGACATTGGTAAGGCCACACTTGGAATACTGTGTACAGTTGTGGTCACTATTATAGAAAGGATATTATTAAACTAGAAAGAGTGCAGAAAAGATTTACTAGGATGCTACCGGGACTTGATGGTTTGAGTTATAAGGAGAGGCTGGATAGACTGGGAGTTTTTTCTCTGGAGCGTAGAGGGGTGATCTTATAGAGGTCTATAAAATAATGAGGGGCACAGATCAGCTAGATAGTCAATATCTTTTCCCCAAAGGTAGGGGAGGCTAAAACTAGAGGGCAGAGGTTTAAGGGGAGAGATACAAAAGGGTCCAGAAGGGCAATTTTTTCAGACAGAGGATGGTGAGTGTCTGGAATGAGCTGCCAGAGGTAGTAGTGGAGATGGGTACAATTTTGTCTTTTAAGAAGCACTTAGACAGTTACATGGGTACAATGGGTATAGAGGGATATGGACCAAACATGGGCAATTGGGATTAGTTTAGGCGTTTAAAAAAAAGGCAGCATGAACATGTCAGGCTGAAGGGCCTCCTGTTTCTATGCTGTAAAACCTCTATGACAATGCAGAGAGAGAGACACACACACACACACACAGAGACACACACACAGAGACATAGAGAGAGAGACACAGAGAATTTTAACCCAGACCGTAACAGATCACTCCCCGGAACACACCTTCTTTTGTCGGCTTTTATTAATTGAACAGAAGAATATTTTCACAAACCGCAAAAAAATTCATTCCACAAAGTCGGCCTTGAAACACTTTCTTCCTTGGCAAAACACAATAAATTGCCCCCAAGTTAGCAACGGGGGTGGGGGTTTAAAAAAAAACACACACAACCAAGAAACTGTGGCAACGTGCTCCTGAGAACCGTTAAAAGTCTGTTCAAATACTCCCCAAATGGAGGATTAACCATTTTGCTTCATACTTCCCACGAGGAGAAGCAATCAGGGAACTCCAGAGAGTGGTAATACCCGTCACCGCCCAATGCAGTGGCTTTTCCGATGGCTTTGTAGTGTGTCTGACTGACTGCACTGGAACACTGGCTACATTCGCTCTTTCAACCAATTTGTAACAAGTGTCAACTGGAGAGAGGGAGAAAGAGGAAAAGAGACAATCAGAGATAGAAAAAAAAACATGCAGTCACAGACAGACAGCAGAAAAACAGGATATCCTCCCTAAACGTCGGTGCTGAGGGAGCGCCGCACTGTGTGGGGAGGGTCAGTGCTGAGGGAGCGCCGCACTGTGTGGGGAGGGTCAGTGCCGAGGGAGCGCTGCACAGTGTGGGGAGGGTCAGTGCTGAGGGAGCACCGCACTGCGGGAGGGTCGGTGCTGAGGGAGCCCTGCACTGTGTGGGGAGGGTCGGTGCTGAGGGAGCGCCGCACTGTGTGGGGAGGGTCAGTGCTGAGGGAGCCCTGCACTGTGTGGGGAGGGTCGGTGCTGAGGGAGCGCCGCACTGTGTGGGGAGGGTCAGTGCTGAGGGAGCGCCGCACTGCGGGAGGGTCAGTGCTGAGGGATTGCTGCGGGCTGACAGAATGGTGCTCTGGATGAGACATTTAACCAAAGTAAATACATTAAACCAGTTGAGGGATGAATGTAAATTGAGTTCAAGGGCTAGGGCTGTATACCTGGTGAAGATAACAGGATAAAGAGATAAAAAGATCTTCTCTGTATTGGCATCGCCTCCAGGCCAGGGGTGTGAAAGAAAGCAACTCAAGCAAGCAGAGGGAATGACTCGTTAACCCTCCCTAGAGCGAGGAATCCTCCAGTCCTTCTGTCTCGACATGATACAAGGTCACATCTACGAGAACCTCATCTCAGGATTGCAGAGCTGGAGTGTAAAAACTGTTCCTTACCTCAGGACGACAGCATAGCAGAGAGTTTCTTTGCAGCATCTTGAGGTATTGCCATTAGGGCAGTCTGAAATTCCTGGGGGAATCGCTGCGGGATATCTTTCAACAACATCACCAAGGCGTTCTGGCTTTCTGTGTCAAATAGAGGATAAGACTGGTGTATACTGAGGTAACTACTCAGGGAAGTGACGGATTACGGGAGCGTCCCTGAGGTACGTGGCGGATTACGGGAGCGTCCCTGAGATACGTGGCGGATTACGGGAGCGTCCCTGAGATACGTGGCGGATTACGGGAGCGTTACTGAGGTAGGAGAAGGATACGGGGGAATTATTGAGGTAGGTGACGGATTACGGGAGCATTCCTGAGGTAGTGATGGATACAAGAGCGTCCCTGAGGTAGGACATGGATACAGGAGAGTTGTTGCATTTATTTAATAGTGTCACAAGTAGACTTACATTAACACTGCAATGAAGTTACTATGAAAATCCCCTAAACGCCACACTCTAGCCCCTGTTCGGGTACACTGAGGGAGAGTTTAGCAAGGCCAATGAACCAAACTGGCCCATCTTTTGAATTGTGGGAGGAAACCGGAGCACCCGGAGGAAACCCACGCAGACACAGGGAGAATGTGTAGTCTCCTCACGGACAGTGACCCAAGCCGGGAAACGAGCCCAGGTCCCTGGCACTGAGAGGCAGCAGGGCTAACCCACTGTGCTACCATGACACACTCGCACGCGGTACATGACACATAAAGGGAGCGTTTCTAAAGTCTGTGACAGGGACGGCATTACTGAGATATATGTGTATAAAAGTGCTTGATAACAAGTTAAATTTGTGACAGTGCAGTAGTAAATATTCAGCCAGTTAAAGAGCATTAATGATACAAAAGAATCACACACACCTTCATTGATCTGTTCTGTTCCAATCACTTCACCAAACACGGCTAACAACTGTTGTAGATGTCGAATCACCTACAGATCATAGAGATTTATGAGACACTGCAATCTACATCTCTACTCAAGGGCATACTGATGGGTGTTTACCCTGCGGTCTGTATCCCTATTACAGTGCGTACTGACGGGTGTTCACACTGCAGTCTGTATCCCTATTACAGTGCGTACTGACGGGTGTTTACACTGCAGTCTGTATCCCTATTACAGTGCGTACTGACGGGTGTTTACACTGCGGTCTGTATCCCTATTACAGTGCGTACTGACGAGTGTTTACACTGCGGTCTGTATCCCTATTACAGTGCATACTGACGGGTGTTTACACTGCAGTCTGTATCCCTATTACAGTGCGTACTGACGGGTGTTTACACTGCGGTCTGTATCCCTATTACAGTGCGTACTGACGGGTGTTTACACTGCGGTCTGTATCCCTATTACACTGCGTACTGACGGGTGTTTACAGTGCAGTCTGTCTCCCTATTACAGTGCATACTGACGGGTGTTTACACTGCGGTCTGTATCCCTATTACACTGCGTACTGACGGGTGTTTACAGTGCAGTCTGTACCCCTATTACAGTGAGTACTGACAGGTGTTTACACTGCAGTCTGTGTCCCTATTACAGTGCGTACTGACGGGTGTTTACACTGCGGTCCGTATCCCTATTACAGTGCGTACTGACGGGTGTTTACACTGCAGTCTGTATCCCTATTACAGCGCGTACTGACGGGTGTTTACACTGCGGTCTGTATCCCTATTACAGTGCGTACTGACGGGTGTTTACACTGCAGTCTGTATCCCTATTACAGTGTGTACTGACGGGTGTTTACGCTGCGGTCTGTATCCCTATTACAGTGCGTACTGACGGGTGTTTACGCTGCGGTCTGTATCCCTATTACAGTGCGTACTGACGGGTGTTTACACTGCAGTCTGTATCCCTATTACAGTGTGTACTGACGGGTGTTTACACTGCGGTCTGTGTCCCTATTACAGTGCGTACTGAAGGGTGTTTACGCTGCGGTCTGTGTCCCTATTACAGTGCATACTGACTATATCCCTATTACAGTGCGTACTGACGGGTGTTTACACTGCGGTCTGTATCCCTATTACAGCGCGTACTGACGGGTGTTTACACTGCGGTCTGTATCCCTATTACAGTGCGTACTGACGGGTGTTTACACTGCGGTCTGTATCCCTATTACAGTGCGTACTGACAGGTGTTTACAGTGCAGTCTGTATCCCTATTACAGTGCGTACTGACGGGTGTTTACACTGCGGTCTGTATCCCTATTACAGTGCGTACTGACGGGTGTTTACGCTGCGGTCTGTATCCCTATTACAGTGCGTACTGACAGGTGTTTACAGTGCAGTCTGTATCCCTATTACAGTGCGTACTGACGGGTGTTTACACTGCGGTCTGTGTCCCTATTACAGTACGTACTGAAGGGTGTTTACACTGCGGTCTGTGTCCCTATTACAGTGCGTACTGATGGGTGTTTACACTGCGGTCTGTGTCCCTATTACAGTGCGTACTGACGGGTGTTTACACTGCAGTCTGTATCCCTATTACAGTGCGTACTGACGGGTGTTTACACTGCGGTCTGTATCCCTATTACAGTGCGTACTGACGGGTGTTTACACTGCAGTCTGTATCCCTATTACAGTGCGTACTGACGGGTGTTTACACTGCGGTCCGTATCCCTATTACAGTGCGTACTGAAGGGTGTTTACACTGCAGTCTGTATCCCTATTACAGTGCGTACTGACGGGTGTTTACACTGCAGTCTGTATCCCTATTACAGCGCGCACTGACGGGTGTTTACACTGCGGTCTGTGTCCCTATTACAGCGCGCACTGACGGGTGTTTACACTGCGGTCTGTGTCCCTATTACAGTGCGTACTGACGGGTGTTTACACTGCGGTCTGTGTCCCTATTACAGTGCGTACTGACGGGTGTTTACACTGCAGTCTGTATCCCTATTACAGTGCGTACTGACGGGTGTTTACACTGCGGTCTGTATCCCTATTACAGTGCGTACTGACGGGTGTTTACACTGCAGTCTGTATCCCTATTACAGTGCGTACTGACGGGTGTTTACACTGCAGTCTGTATCCCTATTACAGTGCGTACTGACGGGTGTTTACACTGCAGTCTGTATCCCTATTACAGTGCGCACTGACGGGTGTTTACACTGCAGTCTGTATCCCTATTACAGTGCATACTGACAGGTGTTTACACTGCGGTCTGTATCCCTATTACAGTGCGTACTGACGGGTGTATACACCCTGGTACCTTGCAGTCTTGCTTCTGTCGAGGTCCCTTACCTGATTGGGGTTGCTTTTGTACATAGAGGTGATGCAGTTGATCACGGTAACATTTTCTTCAAGGTCCTCTTTCAGAGGAAGTGAGCGGACCAGGACGGGAAATACCTTTGAAGAAAATGCACAAGACGACACGTTAATCCCGGCTCCCGTATAAACTTTCTGAGCGAGAGCGCAGCGAGGGATCCGACTCCCCTGAATTTCTCCAACACCTCCCACCGTACATCTTCTGCTGGATTGGAAACGCAATGTCTCGGGGTGGGGGCTGCTGGAAGAGGAAAGGCCTGACTGCGGTTCACAATAGTCCTGTGCGTGTGCACGAGGTTGCCAGTCAGTCAATCAGATCCAAAGAACAAAGAAAATTACAGCACAGGAACAGGTCCTGCGGCCTCTCCAGGCCTGCACCGACCATGCTGCCCCGGCTGAACTAAAACCCCCTCCCCTTCCGGGGACCATATCCCTCTATTCCCATCCTATTCATGGATTTGTCCAGACGTCCATTAAAACTCGCTATCGTATCCGCTTCCACTCCCAGCAGCCAGTTCCAGGCACCCACCACCCTCTGTGTAAAAAAACTTGCCTCGTACATCTCCTTTAAACCTTGCCCCTCGCACCTTAAACCTGTGCCCCTCCTCCCACCCCCCCCAGTAATTGACTCTTCCACCCTGGGGGGGAAAAAGCTTCTGACTCTCCACTCTGTCCCTCATCATCTTCTATCGGGTCTCCCCTCACCCTCCAGTGAGAACAAACCAAGTTTCTCCAACCTCTCCTCATAGCTAATGCCCTCCATACCAGGGCAACATCCTGGTAAATCTTTTCTGTCCCCTCTCCAAAGCCTCCACATCCTTCTGGTAGTGTGGGCGACCCAGAATTGAACTCTATATTCCAAGTGCGGCCTCACTAAGGTTCTATAAAGCTGCAACATGACTTGCCAATTTTTGAACTCAGTGCCCTGGCCAATGAAGGCAAGCATGCCGTATGCCTTCCTGACTACCTTCTCCACCTGTGTTGCCACTTTCAGTGACCTGTGTATCTGTACGCCCAGATCCCTCTACCTATCAATACTCTGTGTACCTGTACGCCCAGATCCCTCTACCTATCAATACTCTGTGTACCCGTACGCCCAGATCCCTCTGCCTATCAATACTCTTAAGGGTTCTGCCATTTACTGTATATTTCCTATCTGTATTAGACCTTCCAAAATGCATTACCTCACATTTCTCCAGATTAAACTCCATCTGCCATCTCTCTGCCCAAGTCTCCAACTGATCTATATCCTGCTGTATCCTCTGATGGTCCCCATCGCTATCCGCAAATCCACCAACCTTTGTATCGTCTGCAAACTTACTAATCAAACCAGTTACATTTTCCTTCACATCCACCCCAAGCAAGCGTTAGGTGTCACAAGGTGAACCCAGTGTCAGCGTGTTGAGGACATGCGCGAGTACCTGTTCCACGGGGACCCCGGCCAGGTTCGTCATCATCATGCGAGAAACAGCCCCACATACGTTGTCCACCACTCGACGGTTCTGCTCTCGGGCGATGATAGACGACAGAATGTTCAGCAGAGACGGGTAGTGGCTGAAGACGAGTGTTAAGGGACTGACGGCAGGGCTGAACTCGAATCACCTCCCTTTCCCCTTGAATACAGCAACTTTTTACCCCTGATGACACAGAGCCCACCTTACAGTGGGACTGCAGGCATGGCCTGAAATAACGTTTGTGTTTGGAGAAAGATAGCAGCCACCCAGTCTCTTGACTGTCACAAACACACACACACACACACACACACACACACACACACACACTCTCACACACACACACACACACACTCTCAGTTCACAGGATGGTCTTCATTTAGTCATTCTGCCGTGGTTCTTTCAGAGTGTGCAATCCAACTAGTCCCAAAGCCCCAAGGCTTTTGCTGCGACTCTCCAGCGGGCAGCACCTGTGGCAGGAGTGCGAGGGCACTTCCTTTTCACATAAGAACATAAGTACTAGGAGCAGGAGGTGGCCATTCAGCCCCCAAGCCTGCTCCACCATGGCTGATCTTTTCGTGGACTCAGCTCCACTTACCCACCCGCTCATCATAACCCTTAATTCCTTTACTGTTCAAAAATCTATCTATCCTTGCCTTCAAAACATTCAATGAGGGAGCCTCAACTGGGCAGGAAATTCCATAGATTCACAACCCTTCATGTGAAGAAGTTCCTCCTCAACTCAGTCCTAAATCTGCTCCCCCTTATTTTGAGGCCATGCCCCCTAGTTCTAGTTTCACCCGCCATTGGAAACAACTTCCCTGCTTCTATCTTATCGATTCCCTTCATCATCTTATACGTTTCTATAAGATCTCCCCCTCATTCTTCTGAATTCCAATGAGTATAGTCCCAGTCTACTCAGTCTCTCCTCATAATCCAACCCTCCGGAATCAACCTAGTGAATCTCCTCTGCACCCCCTCCAGTGCCAGTATATCCTTTCTCAAGTAAGGAGACCAAAACTGTACACAGTAACTCCAGGTGTGGCCTCACCAGCACCTTATACAGCTGCAACATAACCTCGCTGTTTTTAAACTCCATCCCTCTCGCAATGAAGGACAAAATTCCATTTACCTTCTTCATTCCCTGCTGCACCTACAAACCAACTCCTTGTGATTCCTGCACAAGGACACCCAGGTCCCTCTGCACATTTTTCGCTATTTAAATAACAGTCAATTTTGCTGTTATTCCTACCAAAATGGATGGCCTCACACTTACATTATGAACCCTCTCCTTTCCTTCTCCATGAACAGTATGCTTTGTCTGTATAGTGTGCAAGAAACAATACTTTTCCCAGTATGTGACAAATAATAAATCTAATTTTTTAAGAATCAATAAGTCATCCCCCTACAGGTGGAAATGCCCACTCAGCTCCAATGAAGAAGGAGGCAGTTTAGGATACTCATAAATGGCTTCTTTCCCTTGCTCCGCGAGGACTCCAATGCCAAAGACGGAGTTGCTGCGTACCTCATCGTCGGTGTCGCGCGCACCCGCCTGCAGCATCGGCAGAAGGCGGGGGACAAACTGCACCGTCACCGACCCCATCGCCTGAATCGTCTCTGCAATCGAGCCGATGGCAAAGGACTTCTCAGCCACCGTGCAGCTCGGTTTCTGGAACACACAAAGGGTTGGTCAGAGCATTGGATACAGGAGTTGGGACGTCTTGTTGAAGTTGTACAAGACATTGGTAAGGCCACACTTGGAATACTGTGTGCAGTTCTGGTCACCCTATTATAGGAAGGATATTATTAAACTAGAAAGAGTGCAGGAAAGATTTACTCGGATGAACGGTTGAGGACTCCAGGTCTGTACTCGTTGGAGGGAGGGATGTACTTCTGAGGCTGTGTAAGGCTCTGGTCAGACCCCATTTGGAGGATTGTGAGCAGTTTTGGGCCCCGTATCTAAGGAAGGATGTGCCAGCCTTGGAAAGGATCCAGGGGAGGTTCACAAGAATGATCCCTGGAATGAAGAGCTTGAGGAACAGGTTGAGGACTCTGGGCCTGTACTCGTTGGAGTTTAGAAGGATGAGGGGGTGGGGGGGATCTTATTGAAACTTACAGGATACTGCGAGGACCTGGATAGAGTGGACGTGGAGAGGATGTTTCCACTTGTAGGAAAAACTAGAACCAGAGGGCACAACCTCAGGGTAAAGGGACGATCCTTTAAAACAGAGATGAGGAGGAAATTTTTCAGCCAGAGAGTGGGGAATCTGTGGAACTCTTTGTCGCAGAGGAGGCCGGGTCATTGAGTGTCTTTAAGACAGAGATAGATAGATTCTTCATTAATAAAGGGATGAGGGATTATGGGGAAAAGGCAGGAGAATGGGGATGAGTAAAATATCAGCCATGATTGAATGGCGGAGCAGACTCGATGGGCTGAGTGGCCTAATTCTGCTCCTGTGTCTTATGGTCTTACCATGCCTGTTACCAAAACTGCTCTTGAATTGTCCCGCGTTGGGCTTACCCAACGTTTGGAGGGGCTACATACGGTCAAACGCTGGAATATCTTCTCGCTACTATGTCTGAACCCCCTCTGCAGTTCCAAGGCCAAGCAACACCTACCGTTTTACACAGCAACAGGGGAAGGAATCCGGCAAAGTACGGAGCAAAGATCTGCCCTCCCACAGCAGCAGCCAAGAGGGGGATGCCTTCTCCCGCGTACTCCAGCAGCATAGAGTCATACTCGGCCTGAAAGAGAGGAAAAGACAGGTCAGGTGCAGGCAAATTGGGGAGAGATACTCGTACTGACACCACAATGCCCCACAGAGAAGATAACCGACTGTTTCGCTTGCTGTCATTTGTACAGACTCATTAAATAGATTCTGCAGACTGCTTGTTGCAATGCACTCTTTAAATAGATCCTGTTGCTAAGTAAATCAATTTAGTTTGTTGCAAAATGTGCTATCTGATGACAGCTCCATTTAAGCCCTACCTCCAACTCAGGACAACTCAGTGTGAGACAGTGCAAACTGAGCAGGTATCACAGAATCCCTACAGTGCAGGAGGAGGCTATTCAGCCCATCAAGTCTGCACCAACTCTCCATCTGAGCAACACAACCAGCCACGGGACCCCACGTATTTACCCTGCTAATCCCCTCAACTTACACATCTTTGGACACCACAAGGCAATTTAGCATGGCCAATCCACCTAACCTGCGATCTCTGGACTGAGAGAGGAAACTGGAGCACTCAGAGGAAGCTCATGCAGACATGTGAGAAGGAAGAGACACAAAAGGATCCAGAGGAACAATTTTTTCAGAGTGTGGCGAGTGTCTGGAATGAGCTGCCAGAGTTAGTGTAGAAGCAGGTAAAATTTTGTCTTTTAAAAAGCATGTAGACAGTTACATGGGTACGATGGGTACAGTGGGATATGGGCCAAATGTGGGCAATTGGGCCTAGCTTGGTACAACTAGGCAGGATGGACAAGTTGGGCTGAATGTCCTGTTTCCATGCTGTAAATCTCTATGACTCCATGATATGTGACATAGGCATGGCACGGTGGCACAATGGTTAGCACTGCTGCCTCACAGTACCAGGGACCCGGGTTCGATCCCCAACTCGGGTCACTGCCTTGTGGAGTCTGCACATTCTCCTTCTATCCACGTGGCTTTCTTCTGGGTGCTCCGGTTTCCTCCCGCAGACCGATAGACATGCTGATTAGGTGCATTGGCCATGCTAAATTCTCCTTCGGTGTACCCGAACAGGTGCTGCAGTGTGATTACTAGGGATTTTCACAGTAACTTCACTGCAGTGTTAATGTAAGCCACCTTGTGACTAATAATTAAACTTTAAACTTCAACAATCGGGGAGAAGGAAAGAACTGGATTACTACCACCACCATTTTCTCTGTGCTCCTCCCAGTTCCAGAAATGTAAAAAAGTACTTGTTTGAACAGGGGATTTTGTCATTCTCCAGCTCCCCCCCTCCCAAGGCACAGGCAAATCCTTTTGTGTTTGTAAGGACTCATGTTGTAACAGGTTAAACCTGTCTCTTTTGCAAATACCAAATACTTGCCCGCCTGTTGAAACGTGACAGAAGCAATGCAAAGCATCCAATATCTCTCTCTTTCACACACAAGGCTGTGAACAGCGACTAGCCCATCCATACTGCACCATCTTAAACCCTCCAAAAGAGCAGGGCGATTGAGAACAGCAGCCAGTGAGCCTCTCACTGAGCCTCTCACTGAGCCTGCTGTCCTGTTGCGTGGAGCTGGGTTTGACGCGGAGGTTTAACTTGTGTGCGAGTGGGCTCTTTGTGAAACATGAGGCTGGTGGAGAGGACACTGTGTCTGGGAGCACTGAGGATCACCAGCAACCTGGCTTGCCCGAAGGAGTCTGTGCTCTCACAGTCTGTCAGCGCTCACACTATTGTTCTTCTACTGTTTACAGACGTCTGTGTCACAGGTACAGCATCAAAACTAACCACTCTCTCTCTCCCCCTCCTCTCCCATCCCCGTTTGGTGTCTGCTGGGTTTCTGGGCAGGACAAAGTCTGACAACACCAGGTTTCAGTCCAACTGATTTATTTGATAGTAAATTCACTAGCTTTCGGGTTAGCCCCTTCGTCAGGTGAATGGAGAGTTCTGGCCTCAGACAGAGCATATAAAGCACAGACAGTTTAGAGATTACTGATTAGAATGCAAATCTTTACACCTAATCTGCTGTTCAAGTCTTAAAGTGGCTGACAATGTGAGTGGAAGGAGCACTGATCACAGGTTAAAGAGATGTGCATTGTCTCCAGACAGGACAGTAAGTGAGGTTTTACGGGTAAGCGTTCTCCAAGGCAGCCTTCACGACACACGACAGCGCAGAGTCGCTGAGCAGAGACTGATAGCCAAGTTCCACACACGAGGATGGTCTCAACAGGGATCTTGGGTTCACGTCGCACTGTGACCCCCGTGACTTGCCTGGGTTTGCAAAACCTCACTCACTGTCCTGCCTGGAGACAATACAGATCTCTTTAACCTGTGATCAGTGCTCCTTCCACTTTAAGACTTGAACAGCAGGTTAGGCGTGAAGATTACTATCAAATAAATCGGTTGGACTGAAACCTGGTATTGTCAGACTTTTTACTGTGTTTACCCCAGTCCAACGCCAGCATATCCACATCATTTCTGGGCAGGAAACAGGCATTTGGAATATTGAGAGCAGTTTTGGGCCCCATACCCGAGACTTTGGATGGGGTCCATAGAGTCCATACAGTGCAGAAGGAGGCCATTCGCTTATCGAGTCTGCACTGACTACAGTTCCACTGAGACCCTATCCTATAACCCCATGTATTTGCCCCTAGCTCATCTCTCTGACA
Organism: Carcharhinus amblyrhynchos; assembly: GCF_965287045.1. Classification (NCBI taxonomy): domain Eukaryota; kingdom Metazoa; phylum Chordata; class Chondrichthyes; order Carcharhiniformes; family Carcharhinidae; genus Carcharhinus; species Carcharhinus amblyrhynchos. The sequence continues at coordinate 165,224 of NW_027650020.1, read as the reverse complement.
AAGGGGCAATTTATCATGGCCAATCCCCCTAACCTGCACATCTTTGGACACTAAGGGGCAGCACAGTGGGACAGTGGTTAGCACTACTGCCTCATAGTGCTGGGGACCCGGGTTTAATTCCCATCTTGGGTGACTGCCTGTGTGGAATCTGCATGTTCTGTGTCTGCGTGAGTTTCCTCCGGGTACTCACCAGGGTAGGACTTACTCGTTTAATGGTAGGGCATTGGAGGGGGTGAGTTATAGAACAGAGAGATCTCGGGGTACAGGTTCATAGCTCCTTGAAAGTGGAGTCACAGGTGGACAGAGTGGTGAAGAAGGCATTCGGCATGCTTGGTTTCATCGGTCAGAACATTGAATACAGGAGTTGGGGACGTCTTGTTGAAGTTGTACAAGACATTGGTAAGGCCACACTTGGAATACTGTGTACAGTTCTGGTCACCCTATTATAGAAAGGATATTATTAAACTAGAAAGAGTGCAGAAAAGATTTACTAGGATGCTACCGGGACTTGATGGATTGAGTTATAAGGAGAGGCTGGATAGACTGGGATTTTTTTCTCTGGAGCATAGGAGGCTGAGGGGTGATCTTATAGAGGTTTATAAAATAATGAGGGGCACAGATCAGCTCGATGGTCAATATCTTTTCCCAAAAGTAGGGGAGTCTAAAACTAGAGGGCAGAGGTTTAAGGTGAGAGGGGAGAGGTACAAAAGGGTCCAGAGGGGCAATTTTTTCACACTGAGGGTGGTGAGTGTCTGGAACGAGCTGCCAGAGGTAGTAGTAGAGGTGGGTACAATTTTATCTTTTGTTACAATTACATGGGTAAGATGGGTATAGAGGTATATACTCCAAAAGAGGGCAACTAGGACTAGCTTAGGGGTTAAAAAAAAGGGGTGGCATGGACAAGTTGGGCATATTTTTATATCCTGCTGTGAAAATACTTGGAGAAAGAGAGAGCCCATTCCTAACTGACACAATCATTCTGAGCACTTTGAACTTGGACAGGTTATGGAGGGAGGGAGGTGTGAGGGGGTGCAGAATAGACCACACGCTGGAATATTATCTCTGACCTGTTGTCATGGGGTCAAGTTGTTTATCTGCTCCCTTGAAGTGTAGGCAGGGAAAAAGCTGCGACTAATCGTGGGAAAATAGATACCCTCTGACACCTCTCTCTCGGGACAGTAATTACATCGAAGTGTTTTTTTAGCTCTAGCTGTTTTTAGTTTTAGTCTTAATAAATAAGACTAATAAATAAGTTTTAGTCTTAATAAATAAGATATATAACAGATAAGATAGATAAGATAATATAATAAATAAGATAAATAATAATTACTGTCCCGAGAGAGAGGTGTCAGAGGGTATCTATTTTCCCACGATTAGTCGCAGCTTTTTCCCTGCCTACACTTCAAGGGAGCAGATAAACAACTTGACCCCATGACAACAGGTCAGAGATAATATTCCAGCGTGTGGTCTACCCTGCACCCCCTCACACCTCCCTCCCTCCATAACCTGTCCAAGTTCAAAGTGCTCAGAATGATTGTGTCAGTTAGGAATGGGCTCTCTCTTTCTCCAAGTATTTTCACAGCAGTAAAACAGCAGGATATAAAAATGAAGAAGCACAGAAGCTATTGGCATCTTATCAGTAGGTGGTTCCCACAGCAGGACTAAGCACTTTTCAGTGTCGCCCCAGTCCAAAGCATGTCCGTACTGCAAAAAAATTTACCCTTGTTGTTAGCGGCAAGAAAATTAAGAATGGAGAGGGTGAGGGATAGACAAAGGGGGCGGGTGAGAGCGACGGAAACAGTAGAGAGGGAGAGATGCAGAGAGGTCACGAGCAGATAGTTAGAGATAGGAACTGAATATAAAACAGAGAGGAGGAGAACCAGAGTGAGTAATAGCAGAAAAGGAAGGGAAAGGTGATACTGGTGTCGCCGTTACGTACAATTTAATGTTTTGGGTTATTGAATTAAGGTGGGCAGATTAAAATCATCCACAATCTCACTAAAAGGGGCTGAATGACCTCCTCCTGATTCCTGTGGTTGAGTGAGGAGAATGATATTGGGGTAGTAATTATGCAGAGATGGGAGCACGTTTGAGCGGTAACACATTGCATGTGGATTTGGACATCAAAGGCTGGAGTAAAATGAGGTTTCCAATGGAAAAGTCATGGGACCAGTGCAAATGGTACACAGGGCAATTGGGGCTGTGACTTGGTGGGTGCAATTTTACAAGATGTTTTCAAAGTGTCTGGCAAGTCTGAAAATGGGAGAGTTCCAGGTCTGTTTTCAGGGTGAGTTTTCAGGCCCAGTCTGATGCACTCTCTCTCTGAAAAGATGGGCAATTTTCAGCCAAAGGGACTGCAGATGGGGTGCAATGTGTCAGAGAGGCTGCGGGCAGGGCTCAACTCGCCAGACAGCCTGTGGAGGGAGATACTGCACATGTGCAGACCTCAGACGCTGCACATGCACAATAGCAGAAGTCTGACAGAGCTTTCAGGCCCCTGCTGCTGCAAGCAGCCTCAACTTGCTGCAATTGCAGGGCGCCCGCAGCCCAAGATGCAGTTCTTGCCACTCTGACCGTTCGCAGCCCCCCATTCCTCCCCTACCAATTGCATACAGAGTGGCAGTGGGCCCCCCCTCACCGATTGGCCCTGCCCCCCATGGGCCCTTGCCCAGGTGCCAGGCAGGCACTGCCCAAGAGGCACACCCATCTTGCACTCGGCCTCCCTGGATGGTCTCAATGGCCTCCAGTTCTGCTGGTGAGGCCAATACGACTCTTCCCTGTGCACGGTAAGCAAGTGTTTTCCTCGCTGGACAGAACCCCTCACAGCGAGGCCACAAAGGCAAACGAGCCCGGACAAGTGATCGCCTGGGTCCCTAAATGTATTGAAATGAACACTTAAATAAATCTGAACAAATTAATCAGCCTCTCATCCATTCCTGGCGAGAGGTCAACAGTGGCAGAAATCCAGGTGCACAAAATCACAACAGGAGTGAAACTCGGTGCCATTCATGCTCGCCACTTTACACACAATTTTACGACATTTTTACACGGCGAAACGTGCCTCAATGTGGTTGTAAAATTCGGCACAGTATGTTTGCCAGTCCTCTGCCACCCTAACAGTTATTTTCTATGTCCTCCCCAGGCTACCTCTTCATCTGCTGGTTTGTGGATCTGCAGCTGGTAAATGACCAGGAGGTGATCTCACTGCGATTCGCTGCCTTTCTCAATGAGACTTACAACACCGTCACCTTCCTGAGCCTGGCTCTGATTGTCACAGAGACTCACTTGGCCAGCCGACCCCTGCGAATGTCAGCCTGGGGCAGCTGGCAGGGCATCGCCCACCCAGCTCCTGCCATCCCTCTGCTGCCGCTGGTGAACGGGGTCTACGCACTGCTCTGTTGGACCATTGCTGCTTCTTACGCAGCCTGCCATTACGCGGAGGATGCCCACGTCGCCCACCAGTGCCCGGGAGGCCGCCCCTTTGACCACTACCGATGCCTGCGCGGTTTCCACCTGCCAGATCCCGTTCTCGGGCTCATCGAGGTGCTGGTGGCGACCAGCTATGCCTTCTGCCGAAGCCTGTGCACAGGAGGTTCCGAGGTGCGGCACGTGGTTTCCACCACGAACATGCCTTCAGGAGCACCATCGCCTGGTCTTCCTTTCCAGGACAGCCACCGACAGGCAATGTGTTCACCACCAGTGACACAGCCAGGCACCCTTCTCACTGGGCTAGTCACCATCCTAATGCTCTTCCCAGGCCTCCCATACCTCGGGCTGACTGCTGCTTTCATTAGCAGCTTCGAGCACCTTAGCCGTGGTTTCTTTGTACAACTTTCAAATTGTTCCCAACAAGGTAAGGATCTCGGGCAGTCTGCTCCATACAGACTGATTCACGCGTTACTGAACATCGGTGAAAGGAAGGACTACAAACTGTTGGAGAGCAGAGGCAGATATGGCGAGGCAATCTCCCTCCCTACTTCGTATAACAGCACACTAAAAAACCCCATCCAACTCTCTGCACAATAATAAGGCGAGATCCGACACTGAGACATATGGAGTGTTGGCCTCCATAGCAAGAGGATTTGAGTATAGGGATAGGGATGTTGTTCAGGGTGTTGGTGAGGCCACACCCGGAGTATCGTGTGCAGTTTTGGTCTCCTTATCTGAGGAAGGATTTTCCTTGCTCTCTAGGGAGCGCAGTGAAGGTTTACCAGGCTGATTCCTGGGATGGCAGGTCTGTCATATGAGGAGAGATGAAGTTGGTTAGGATTATATTCACTGGAGTTTAGAAGAGTGAGAGGGGATCTCATAGAAACTTATAAAATTCTAACAGGATTAGGCAGGGTAGATTCAGAAAGCATGTTCCCAATGGTGGGGGGAATCCAAAACTAGGGATTCATAGTTTGAGGATAAGGGGTAAACTTTTTAGAACTGAGGTGAGGAGAAATTTCACCCAGAGGGTGGTGAATGTGTGGAATTCACTCCCACAGAAAGTAGTTGAGACCAAAACATTTGATTTCAAGAAGAAATTAGATATAGCTCTGGGGGCTAAAGTGATTGAGGGATATGGAAGGGAAGGGGGGGATCAGGATATTGAATTTGATGATCAGCCATGATCAAAATGAATGGCGGAGCAGACTCGAAGGGCCAAATGGCCTCCCTCCTGCTTCTAGATTCGATGTTTATATGAGACGCAGGAGGATATATTCAGATAGGTGATCAAAAAGAGATTGGATGGGTTACCAAAAGGTCAGAGGAAGGTTTTAAGGAACATGAGAAAGGAAAAAAGAAGAGGCGCGTTGGGTAAGAATTTCAGAATTTTGGGTCTTGCTCATGGCACAGTGGGTTAGCACTGCTGCCTCACAGCACCAGGGACCCGGGTTCAATTCCCGGCTCGGGTCACTGTCTGTGTGGAGTCTGCACATGCTCCCTGTGTCTGCATGGGTTTCCTCCCACAGTCCGAAAGACGTGCTGGTTAGGTGCACTGGCCGTGCTAAACTCTTCTTCAGTGTACCCAAACAGGCGCCGGAGTGTGGTGATCAGGGGGATTTCACAGTAGCTTCATTGCAGTGTTATTTTTGACACTAATAAATAAACTTTTAAACTTTGAACCGTGTCTGCTAACTAAACAACACGATGATCCACATCATGGCAGCGGATCTTAGCCCCAAATTACTTAGACAAATTGAACAAATAATGCGCGCTTTTTTAAAGAAAAATACAAACAAAAACTGGCTAAGATTACTTGCTGGAAAGTTATTTTGTCAAATATACTCAACCGCTTAATCCGGAGAGAACAGAATTTTGCACCTCTTCAGTTAGGAAGAGAGGTAATACAAAATGAAGTGTCATCTCTTGTGGAGATAATGGAGACTGATTATCATCCCAAACCGTGGACATGATGTGAGTTGAAGGAAAGCAGTTCTGGGCGAAAGGCATCATTGTGTTTTGCCCCTTTCAGGACTACACAAGAAGAGAGGTTATCAACTACAATCCTGATTTCTGTGCTAATCTGGTGTTCTAGTTCTACTGTGTTAGCGTGTGCTGTACAGGTCACAGTTGAAAAACATCCACAAGGCATTCCTGTGTTAAATATTTGTGAATAAATGCACAGATTTAGCCTGATACTCCATGACCAGCATTTGTCGCATAATCTATTTCTTTAAAAATGGACACCTGAAGATGAGTATTTGATGGACACTTATGTCTAAGTAATAAACGGAAACATGATGAATGCTTGTAAATACACTGCAGAAAAAGCAGGCTGCACTGGGATACCTTTGAACTTGTACATCTGATGTGCTGAGTGTAATTTTACGAGATGAATTTTCAATTTAAAGTGCCTGAGTTCCAAGTCAGTGAAGTCACAGTTGAAAATGAAGGAAGCAAGTCACCTCCTTTCAGCTAACCCTGCAGAACCAAGAATCGTCAGGCCAATTGCTCAACTGCTGATGTTAGCGCCGCCTGAATCACTCAACTTAACAGGCGCAACATGTCACCACCTACTTCTTACAGATGTGTCAAAGACTGACTCGTACATCCTTAACTTTTATTTTTGGACTTGCTTCTCCTTTAGAACAAAGAGCAGAACAGCACAGGAACAGGCCCTTCAGCCCTCCAAGCCTGCACTGATCATGATGCTTGCCTAAACTAAAATGGTGTGCACTTACAGAATCCGCTTCCATTACCTTCCCCAGCAGAGAGTTCCAGGCACCCACCACCCACTGTGTATAAAACTCGCCTCGTACATCTCCTTTAAACCTTGCCCCTCACACCTTTAATCTCTGCCTCCTAGTAATTGACCCTCCAACCCTGGGAAAAAGCTTCTGACCTATCCAAAAGACTATCCCATTCAGAAAAATACCCCTCTATCACTACCCTCAGTCTTCTATGACCAAACCAGTATCCATCTTGCCAGCTCTTCTCTGATCCCATGGGACTTCACCGTTTGTACCAGTCTGTCATGAGGTACCCTGTCAAAGGTTTTACTGAAGTCCATGTAAACAATTTCTAATGCAATTGTACAATATTATTTTCTTCTTGTGTTTTAGTGACTAATAAATTCGCTCTTTCTTTAACTCTAGAAAGCCAGCTTAAATTGGGTCTTTTAAAACATAAATACATTTAACCTGGGAAAAGGTATCCACGAGGGAAGAGATTTATTTTAAATTAACTTCACTGCAACCAACAGAGAAAGAATGAGGCCTCGTTCATTCCTCCTCACCCAGGAACATAACAATTTGGGGATATCTCTTCCAGAATCACAACAAATTGGGAGAACCTTGACTGGGGACTGGTCGTATCATAAGAACATAAGAACATAAGAAATAGGAGAGGAGTAGGCCATCTAGCCCCTCGAGCCTGCCCCGCCATTCAATAAGATCATGTCGTGATCTGTCGTGGCTCAGTTCCACATTCCCGCCCTCTCCCCATAACCCTTAATCCCCTCGCTTATCAAAAACCCATCAACCCGCGTCTTAAATATATTGAGCGAGGCAGCCTCCACCACTTCAACGGGCAGAGAATTCCAGAGATTACCTTTGAGTGAAGAAGTTCCTCCTCAACTCCGTTCTAAACCACCCTCCCCTTTATCTTGAGGCTGTGCCCTCTAGTCCTACTGTCCTTTCTGAGCAGGAAGAGCCTCTCCACCTCTATCCTATCCATCCCATTCAACATCTCATACGTCTCAATGAGATCTCCCCTCATTCTTCTAAACTCTAACGAGTACAAGCCTAGTTTATTCAGCCTCTCCTCATAGTTCAACCCCCTCAACTCTGGAATCAGCCTAGTAAACCTCCTCTGCACTCCCTCCAAGGCCAAAATATCCTTGCATAAGTGCGGCTGGAGTATCATCACACAGTGTGTGTAGCGTGCAGTGTGCAGGTGTGTACATATAGTCTGCACGCGTATAGTCTACACACAGACACCACATTGCAGTTTCTAGTCTATTGCTCAGTACCTTTGAAACAAGGGTAAGTGCTGAGTTTCCCCAGGCAAACTCAAGATGGTTGCGATATTACAATTCGAGAATGGTCACTTGAGGTCCTGGCCAATATTCCTTGTCTAGGTGATGAGGTGGCACGGTGGCACAGTGGTCAGCATTGCTGCCACAGCGACAGGGACCCGGTTCAATTCCCAGCTCGGCTCACTGTCTGTGTGGAGTTTGCACATTCTCCCTGTTTCCGCGTGGATTTCTTCCAATACCCCAAAGATGTGCAGGTGAGGGTGGATTGGCCATGTTAAATTGCCCCTTAGTGTCCAAACATGTGTGGGTAAGGTGGATAGGCCATGCTAAATTGCTCCTTAGGTGTCCAAAGATGTGCAGGTTAGATGGATTAGCCATGCTAAATTGCCCCTTAGTGTCCAAAGATGTGTGTAGGTTTGGGGGATTAGCAGGGTGGATTAGGGTTAGGGGGAATAAGTCTGGGTGGGATTTCCCCTTAGTGTCGGGGGGTATAACGTGGTGTGACAAGGATAGGGCCTGGGTGAGACTGTCTTTGGTGCAAACTCGATGGACTGAATGGTCTCCTTCTGCACTGTAGGGATTCTATAATCTTTGGCGTGCGGAAGGAACCCGGAGCACCCTGAGGAAACCCACGCAGTCACTGGGAGAACATGCAGACTCACACACAGACAGTGACCCCAGCTGGGAATCGAACCTGGGTCCTTGGTGCTACAAGCCAGGAACATTGAATTAGTGCAAAAAAAGTGTATGTATCTGCAGCAGTTAATTCTGTTATGGATCCATGGCTTTTAAACAGGATGGGAATTTTTTTTTGTCTTTGGGTTACTTCCAATGACAGTAAGCATTTGCAAAATCGAACTTCTCTGAATAATCTCAGCAAAATCTCTCACCACCTACCTCCTGCTCTTCGTCTGACTCAGTCTCCTCGTTTTCTGGATCTTGGCAAGTTGTCTGCAAGACACAAAATGCACAGTAAGCACCAAGCAATGCCACAAAGTCACAGAGATATACAGCATGGAAACTGGCCCTTCGGCCCATCTCCTCCATGCCGACCAGGTTTCCTAAACCAAACTAGTCCCATTCACCTGTGTTTGGTCCGTATCCCTCTAAACCTTTCCAATTCATATACTTATCCAAACATCACCTCTGGGAGCTCGTTCCAGACACTCACCACCTTCTGTGAAAAAATTGCCCCTCTGGACACTTTTGTATCTCTGCCCTCTCATCTTAAACCTATGCCCTCTTGTTTTAGAGACTCCCTTACCTTTCGGAAAAGATGTTGACTATCTAGCTGATCTGTGCCCCTCATTATTGACCACCCCACAGCTTTCCACACGCCAGAGAAAAAAGTCCCAGTCAATCCAGCCTCTCCCAAAAGAGCAACATTTGCCTCCCTCTAATCTTCAGGCACCTCACCTGTGGCTGTCCATGATACAAACATCTCTGCCAGGAGACCCACAATTTTGTCTCTAGCTTCTCACAATGTCCTGGGATACACTTCATCAGAATCTGGGGATTTATCTACCTTGATGCTTTTTAAGTGCTCCAAGCACTTCCTCTTCTGTAATGTGGACACTTTTCAAGACATCACGATTTACTTCCCTAAGTTCCATTGCTTTCATGTCTTCCTCAATGGTAAATAGTGACAAAAAATATTAACTTACTATCTCATTCAACTCTGGCTCCACAGATCCTCCTTTACCTTATCTGCCGAAGCTATCTCATGTTGTGAATGTAGCCCAATCCATCACACAAACCAGCCTCCCATCCATTGACTCTGTCTACACTTCCCGCTGCCTCGGGGAAAAGCAGCCAGGATAATTAAGGACCCCCACACACACAACACCACCCCCCCCTCCCCACCCCCGGACATTCTCTCTTCCACCTTCTTCCATCGGGAAAAGGATACAAAAGTCTGAGGTCACGTACCGACCGACGCAAGAACAGCTTCTTCCCTGCTGCTGTCAGACTTTTGAATGGACCTACCTCGCATTAAGCTGATCTTTCTCTACACCCTTCCTGTGACTGTAACTCTACATTCTGCACTCTCTCCTTTCCTTCTCTATGAACGGTATGCTTTGAATGGCGCGCAAGAAACAATACTTTTCACTGTATCCCAATACATGTGACAATAATAAATCAAAATCTCACTGTGACTGTAACACTACATTCTGCACCCTCTCCTTTCCTTCTCTATGAACGGTATGCTTTGTCGTACAGCGCGCAAGAAACAATACTTTTCACCGTATCCCAATACACGTGACAATAATAAATCAAATCAAAACCCTTCCCCGAATTCTGTAGCTTTCATGCCTTTCTTCATGGTAAATAGTGACAAGAAATATTAATTTAGGATCTCACTCAAGTCCTGTGGCTCCACACACAGGTGATCTTGAAGAGGTCCTATTCTCTCCTTAGTTACTCTTTTGCTCTCCTGATTTCCCTTCTCCTATATCCCCCTATACTTCTCAAGGGATTCACTTGACCCCAGCTACCTATAACTGATGGCAGCCTCAATATCTCGGCTCATCCAGTGTTCCCTACTCCTGCTGGCAACTTGTTCACTTGGGCAACATTGTGAATGCTGAGTTGACGTCACAGGAGGAGATAGCAGGCGAGGGTGACCAGCGCATTTGGTCAGAGAGGCAGGCGACTCCGCACAAGCTCTGGCCATTTACCTTTTTCTGCAGCACATTGCTGATTGCTTTGCAGATCTCGTCCAGGCGCCCTGGCTCCTTCAGCGCGTCCCCTTTGCAGTTCTTCAGCACGTTGTTCATGGATTCGAGAATCGTCATGACCACCAGGCGGTCCTTCTCATCGTAAATGGTTTTCAGATAGTTTGGGAACACCATGGCTAACAGCTTCTGGAAACCTGGCGTGAACAAAGACATGGGATATGTTACTACGTGGAGGTATTCACCTTTAAGACATAATGAGTGATATGGTGGCACAGTGGGTTAGCACTGCTGCCTCACAGCACCAGGGATCTGATTCCTGGCTTGGGTCGCTATCTGTATTGAGTCTGCACATTCTCTCCATGTCTGCGTGGGTTTCCTCCGGGTGCTCCAGTTTCCTCCCACAGTCCAAAAGACGTGCTGGTTAGCTGCATTTGGTTGTGCTAAACTGACCTTGGTGTCAGGGGATTAAGCAGGGTAAATTTGTGGGGCCTGGGTGGGATTGTGGTCAGTACAGACTCAATGGGCCGAACAGCCTCCTGCAGTACTGTAGGGATTCTATGATTTGGATAATATCTAATGTAATTCTCCATCACACCCAGTCTATTCCTCTCTCCCTCATGTGTTTATCCGGCTTCCCCTGAAGGGCTGTCCTCAAGCACTCCTGCTTCTTTCAAACAATTGCTGTATTAGTGTTTTAGTGTTTAACATCCTCGAAAATTGTTCTGTTTAATTCCCACGGCCTCTTCTCAATTGCCAACAGATCCTGTCTGCCCAGAGTCTGCCCACTCCTCCAGTCTGTTTCGTGGATACGGATACCCTTCCCGGGGAAGACTGGAGGACAGATGTCGGGTGAAACAATTACCTTCCAGGTTTTGATCCGTTGGGTTTTCCTGAGCGACTTTGTAAAGGGCACAGCAGAACTGGCCCACAGCTTCATAGGCAGATTTCCTCACATTGACATGTGGATACTGCAAAAGATGTTAACGCAGTGAAATTAGTCTTTAACCTGGGCTGCAACTCTGGAGTAAAATAAAACCCACAACACAACTGGGGAAGCGGCACTTTTCACCACTACAGGAAGTCCCAAAGGGCTTCACAACCAATGACATCTTTCTGTAAGGGACACTGTTCTAATGTCTCCCATCATAGGGTGAATCGAGGACTAAGGGCCACTAAGGCCAACAGGGCGACGCTCCCTCAGCACTGACCCTCCCCACAGTGCGGCGCTCCCTCAGCACTGACCCTCCCCACAGTGCGGCGCTCCCTCAGCACTGACCCTCCCCACAGCACGGTGCTCCCTCAGCACCGACCCTCCCCACACAGTGCGGCGCTCCCTCAGCACCGACCCTCCCCACAGTGCGGCGCTCCCTCAGCACTGACCCTCCCCACAGAGCGGTGCTCCCTCAGCACCGACCCTCCCACAGTGCGGCACTCCCTCAGCACTGACCCTCCCCACAGTGCAGCGCTCCCTCAGCACTGACCCTCCCCACAGTGCGGCGCTCCCTCAGCACTGACCCTCCCACAGTGCGGCGCTCCCTCAGCACTGACCCTCCCACAGTGCGGCGCTCCCTCAGCACTGACCCTCCCACAGTGCGGCGCTCCCTCAGCACTGACCCTCCCCACAGTGCAGCGCTCCCTCAGCACTGACCCTCCCCACAGTGCGGCGCTCCCTCAACACTGACCCTCCCCACAGTGCAGCGCTCCCTCAGCACTGACCCTCCCACAGCGCGGCGCTCCCGCTGCACTGATGCTCCCTCAGCACCGCCCCCACTGATTATTTTCATCTCCCGTTGGAAGGGGACTTTGGGTACCGAACTATCAAGGCTCGGACTGCAACGTGAACCCTGGCAGGTCCAGACAGGTCTGCTAATTGCCAGTGCAGTCTGCAACACTAAACATGCTTTAGAATAGGGATTAGAAGCTCTGCAGACTTTGAAATGTGGTCAAATTCTCTGCACGTTTGGGATTTCTACTGAATATCCAGTTGAGAATGTCACCCCCTCCTCACAGTGAACAACGGACACCAAACATCTGCTGGCTGCCTCCACAGCTGCAATATGTGGAATATGGGGATGGAAAGCTAGGCCACACTTGGAATATAGTGTTCAATTCTGGTCGCCACACTACCAGAAGGATGTGGAGGCTTTGGAGAGGATACAAAAAAGATTTACCAGGATGTTGCCCTGGTATGGAGGGCATTAGCTATGAGGAGAGGTAGGAGAAACTTGGTTTGTTCTCACTGGAGGTTGAGGAGGAGACCTGATAGAAGTCTACATTATGAAGGACAGAGTCAGAAGCTTATTCCCCAGGGTGGAAGAGTCAATTACTAGAGGGGGGCCACAGGTTTAAGGTGCGGGGGACAAGGTTTAAAGGAGATGTACAAGGCAAGTTTTTTTTTTACACAGAGGTGGTGGGTGCCTGGAACTCGCTGCCCGGGGAGGGAGTGGAAGCAGATACGATAGTGAGTTTTAAGGGGGGTCTAGACAAATCCATGAACAGGATGGGAATAGAGGGATATGGTCCCCGGAAGGGTAGGGGGTTTTAGTTCAGTTGGGGCAGTGTGGTCAGTGCAGGCTTGGAGGGCTGAAGGGCCTGTTCCTGTGCTGTAATTTTCTTTGTTCTTTGAATGGGGCAGGGAAAGTGTGGGGCTGCGGCAGGAGTGATGCTGAGAGTTCAGAAGTCGGATACTCACGTCAGTAATGCGGAAAATCTCTTCAAAGCAGCTTTCCATAAATGGCATAAAGGCAGCCCTGGAGAAGACAAAGCAGGATTAGCTCAGAGACTTAACATATTGTAAAGATTAAAGCAAAGTGAGACTCCCGTGTAAAGAGATACCCACTATCCACAAGGACAGGATTCATTTGTGATAGGTTTTTGGCTGATTCCAGATCTCGATGACAGACAGCAATCCCCAGCTGCTCACATCCCAAAAGGCACATAATCTTGTAAACTTCTATCAGGTCGTCCCTCAACCCCCGTCGTTCCAACGAGAACAAACCAAGTTTCTCCAACCTCTCCTCACAGCTAATACCTCAACCTTCTGTCAAGAAGCCAATTTTGTATCCATTTAGCTATCTCACCTTGGATCCGGTGAGATTTAACCTTAATGCAACAACCTATCATGTAGTACCTTGTCAAAGGTCTTGCTAAAGTCCATGTAGACAACATCGACTGTACTGCCCTCATCTGCTTTCTTGGTTACCCCTTCAAAAAACTCAATCAAATTTGTGAGACATGATTTTCCACTCACAAAGTCATGCTGACTGTCCCTAATCAGTCCTTGCGACTCTAAATGCCTGTAGATCCTGTCTCTCTAAATAACTTGCAACAATTTACCCACCACAGATGTGAGGCTCACTGGCCTGTAGTTCCAGGCAGAGAGTGGGGGTCAATGGGTGCTGTTCGGATTGGCGGATGGTGACTAGTGGAGTACCTCAGGGGTCGGTGCTGGGGCCTCAGCTATTTACCATTTATATAGATGATCTGGAGGAGGGAACCGAGTGTAGGGTGTCGAAATTTGCTGATGACACCAAGATTGGAGGAAAGGCAAATTGTGCGGAGGGTGTGGAGAGTCTACAGAAGGATCTAGATAGGCTGGGCGAATGGGCCAGGAACTGGCAAATGGAATTTAATGTTGGCAAGTGCGAGGTTGTCCACTTTGGTAGGAATAATGGTAGGAAGGATTATTACTTACGTGGTGAAAAACTGCAGCAGGCGACGGTGCAGAGGGACCTCGGGGTCCTTGTGCATGAGTCGCAAAAACCCAGCCTGCAGGTGCAGCAGGTGGTCAGGAAGGCGAATGGGATGCTGGCCTTCATAGCGAGGGGGATTGAATATAAAAGTAGGGAGGTCTTGCTGCGGCTGTATAGGGCATTGGTGAGGCCGCAGCTGGAGTACTGTGTGCAGTTTTGGGCGCCGTACTTACGCAAGGATATTTTGGCCTTGGAGGGAGTGCAGAGGAGGTTTACTAGGCTGATGCCGGAGTTGAGGGGGTTGAGCTATGAGGAGAGGCTGAATAAACTAGGCTTGTACTCGTTAGAGTTTAGAAGAATGAGGGGAGATCTCATTGAGACGTATAAGATGATGAATGGGATGGATAGGATAGAGGTGGAGAGACTCTTCCCGCTCAGAAAGGATAATAGGACTAGGGGGCACAGCGTCAAGATTAAGGGGGGGCGGTTTAGAACGGAGTTGAGGAGGAACTTCTTCACTCAAAGGGTGGTGAATCTCTGGAATTCTCTGCCCGTTGAAGTGGTGGAGGCTACCTCGCTAAATATTTTTAAGACGCGGGTTGATGGGTTTTTGATAAGAGAGGGGATTAAGGGTTATGGGGAGAGGGTGGGAATGTGGAACTGAGCCACAACAGATCAGCCATGATCTTATTGAATGGCGGGGCAGGCTCGAAGGGCTAGATGGCCTACTCCTGCTCCTATTTCTTATGTTCTTTTCCCTGCAGCCCTTTTTAAACAAAGGCACAACATTTGCCACCCTCTTATCTTCAGGTACCTCACACCTGTGACTAATGATGATTCAAATATCTCTGCTGGGGGACCCGCAATTTCCTCCCTAACCTCCCACAGTGTCCTGGGATACACTTCATCCAATCCTGGGGATTTATCACCTTAATGCGCTTTTGAGACTTCCAGCACCTCTTTCTCTGTAAGACGTACACTCCTCAAGACATCACTATTTATTTCCCCAAGTTCCCGAACATCCATGTTTTTCTCAACAGTAAATACTGATGAGAAATATTCATTTAGGATCTCACCCATCTCTTGTGGATCTGCACATAGACGACCTTTTTGATCCTCAAGAGGCCCTACTCTCTCCCTTGTTACTCATTTATCCTTTATGTATTTGTAGAAGCTCTTTGAATTCTCCACTGCCAAAACAATCTTGTGTCCCCTTTCTTGCCCTTCTGATTTCTCTCTTAACTCTACTCCTACACGCAGTATACTCTTCAGCAGATTCACTTGATCCCAGCTGCCTATGCATGTCATGTGCCTCCTTCTTCTTGACCAGGGCCTCACTATCCCAAGTCATCCAGGGCTCCCTACTTCTGCCAGCCTTGCCCTTCACTCTAAGAGGAATGTGTTTACCCTGAATCCTGGTTCACACACTTTTGAAAGCCTCCCACTTACCAGGCATCCTTTTGCCTTCCCACAGATTCCCCCTATTAACTTTTGACAGTTCCTGCTCGATACCATCAAAATTGGCCTTGCCGCAATTTAGAATTTTAACTTTTGGGTCAGACCTATCATTCTCCATAGTTATCTTAAAACCAATAGAGTTATGGTCACTGGTCCCAAAGTGAGCCATTACTTCTGTCACTTGCCCTTATTTCCCAAGAGGAGGTCAGGTTTTGCCCCCGCGCCCCCCGCCCCCCAAACAGTCCACACTGCTGTTACTATGCACCAGGAGGGAGTAAATGGGTGAAGTGGTGGACAGGGTGCCAATCGAGCAGGGCTCCTCTGCCTTTGAGCTTTTAGAGTATTGTTGGAGCTGCATCCGTCCAGGTAACTGGTGAGTGTTTCATTACGTGTGCCCTGGTAAGTGATGGACAGGCTTCGGGGGGAGTTGGGAGGTGAGTTACCTGCTACGGGATGCATAACTGCGTGACAGGATGCGAGCAGAACTGTACTGGACACAGCACAGGATCGGGCTGATGGACATGTTTGGATGGTCTTACCCAGTGTTGACAGCAATTTCTCCTAAAGCATCGCAGGCATCCTCCTTCTCATCCAGGTAAGCATTCTCCACACTGAAACTGTTCAGGAGAAAGTGGGGAGTATCAGTCAATAACACACTGAATTAAAACGACACACACAGCCCACCTAGTCAACACTGGCATTTATGCTTCACGTCAGCCAACTCCCAGTTTGTTGGCATAATCTATCATTCCTTTCTACCTCATGCAGCAGGAGACAAAATGTAACATCTCAATGTTTGTAGATGATACCAAGTTGGGTGGGAGGGTGAACTGTGACGAGGATGCAGAGATCCTTCAGCATGATCTGGGCAGGTTGGATGAGTGAGCAGATGCAGTGTAATTTGGATAAGTGTGAGGTTATTCACTTTGGAAGCAAGAGCGAGAAGGCAGATTACTACCCGAATGGCTGTAAACTGGGAGAGGACATTGTGCAGAGGGTCCTGGGTGTCCTTGTGCACCAGTAGCTGAAGGTAAGCATGCAGGTGCAGCAGGGGGTAAAGGCGGCTAGAACCAGAGGGCACAACCTCAGGCTAAGGGGACGATCCTTTAAAACAGAGATGAGGAGGAATTTCTTCGGCCAGAGAGTGGGGAAATCTGTGGAACTCTCTGCCGCAGAGGAGGCCGGGTCATTAAGCGTCTTTAAGACAGAGATAGATAGGCTCCTGATCAATAAGGGGATCAGGGGGAAAAGGCAGGAGAATGGGGATGAGAAAAATATCAGCCATGATTGAATGGTGGAGCAGACTCGATGGGGCGAGTGGCCCGATTCTGCTCCTACATCTTACGGTCTTAACTCTTTGTCTCCATCGTGATTATCATATTTATGGACCATGAGTTTTAGTCCTCCCTCACGGTTATGGTGAATCTGTTTTGCACTTTCTCCAGTTCCGTCACGGCCTTTCTACGGAGGCCACGTGCAAAATAAATTAACAAATACTTTGTTCCTTGCCCATTCTCTCTCTGGTTTCCCTTCATGAAATACAGTGCAGGGCGACTAACGGTGGGGTAATGCCACCCTGACCATTTTATCCCCTCCGCCTGGGTCAAATTTCAGCTCCATTCAAATGGAAGCGAGGGGGAGACCAATTAGAATCAAAACCGTCGCCTGACAATAGAAAGGGACGCAGCAGCGGTTCGGAAAGGCAGCGTCAACCTACCCCGTGATATCAGCATCATCGTCATCCTCCTCCTCTTCCGTAATGGTCTCTTCCTCGTCCAGGTCATCGTCAAGGAGCAGGAAGGTTTTGCTGTCGTTGTCATAGTGAGCCTGCAGAGAAACAACAGCAGGGAGTCATAGAAACAGAGAGATCCTGTGTATGTGTAGCCCTATTTGCTTCAGGCGATGGAGAGAATAAAAGAGACAGAGTACAGGAATGAGATAGAGAATCTGGTGAACGGGTACGGTGACCATAATCTCTCCCTCAATGTCAACAAAATGAAAGAGATTGTCATCAACTTCAGGAAGTGTAAAGGAGAACATGCCCCTGTCTACATCAACGGGACAAAATAGAAAGGGTCGAGAGCTGTCCAGATTACCAACAACCCCACCCGTTAGTGGGTGTATAAGATGTTGAGAGGTATTGATCGGGTGGATTCTCAGAGGCTATTTCCCAGGGCTGAAACGGCTGCCACAAGAGGACACAGGTTTAAGGTGCTGGGGAGTAGGTACAGAGGAGATATCAGGGGTAAGTTTTTCACTCAGTGGGTGAGTGGAATCAGCTGCCAGCGCTGGTGGTGGAGGCAAATTCGATAGGGTCTTTTAAGAGACTTCTGGATGAGTACATGGGACTTAGTAGGATTGAGGGTTATAGGTAAGCCTGGTAGGTAGAGATGTGTTTGGTGCAACTTTTGGCCAAAGGGCCTGTTTGTGCTGTAGTTTTTCTATGTTCTGTGTCCTGGTCCCCCCATAGTTGAGAAAGCCCCACCAACACCTCTACTTTCTCAGAAGACTGAGGAAATTTGGCATGTCAGCTACAATTCTCACCAACTATTACAGATGCCCCATAGAAAGCATTCTTTCTGGTTGTATCACAGCTTGGTATGGGCTCCTGCTCTGCCCAAGACCGTAAGGAACTACAAAAGGTCATCAATGTAGCCCCAATCCATCACGCAAACCAGCCTCCCATCCACTGACTCCCATCTACACTTCCCGCTGCCTCAGCAAAGCAGCCAGCATAATTAAGGACACCCCCACGCACCCCGGACATTCTCTCTTCCACCTTTTTTGGTTGGGAAAAAGGTACAAATATTTAAGGTGACATACCGACCGACTCAAGAACAGCTTCTTCCCTGCTGCTGTCAGACTTTTGAATGGTCTTACCCTGCATTAAGTAGATCTTTAAGGATATTAATAAACTAGAAAGAGTGCAGAAAAGATTTACTAGGATGCTACTAGGACTTAGTTTGAGTTAAAAGGAGAGGCTGGATAGACTGGGACTTTTTTCTCTGGAGCGTAGGAGGCTGAGGGGTGATCTTATAGCGGTCTATAAAATAATGAGGGGCACAGATCAGCTAGATAGTCAATATCTTTTCCCCAAAGGTAGAGGAGTCTAAAACTAGAGGGCACAGGTTTAAGGTGAGAGCGGAGAGATACAAAAGGATCCAGAGGGGCAATTTTTTCACACAGAGGGTGGTGAGTGTCTGGAATGAGCTGCCAGAGGTAGTAGTAGAGGCGGGTACAATTTTGTCTTCCAAAAAGCATTTAGACAATTACATGGGTAAGATGGGTGTAGAGGGATATGGGCCAAATACGGGCAACTGGGATTAGCTTAGCGGTTTAAAAAAAAAGGTGGCATGGACAAGTTGGGCTGAAGGGTCTGTTTCCATGCTGTAAACCTCTGTGCCTTTCTCTACACCCTAGCTATGACTGTAACACTACATTCTGCACTCTCTCTTTTCCTTCTCTATGAACGGTGTGCTCTGTCTACATAGTGCACAAGAAATAGTACTTTTTCACTGTATGTTAATACATGCGATAATAATAAATCAAATCAAAAGCCTTTATTTTCAGATATTTCTGCCGATGCCTTTGCTAAGATTAAAAATTAACTGCATTCCTAAAAGGTACACAATACAGGCAAACAAGTCTTTCATAATCACAGCTGCAAGGATTGTTTCTCTTAGACAGAAACGGACAGTGAAAAACATTTCCAATGAAGAATAAGGACTGAAATATAGTTTGGATTTTAATTTGTGTATTTTCGGTTTTTCAGAGATCCAGTTCATAGTGTGTTCCAAGTTCAGTACAGGGATTGGCTTGCTCAGAAACCACTCTCCAAGTTCCCTTTTTCTATACGCTTCTGTCATGTTAATCTTTTAAGTTCTGTTCAATAAAGAAAACCATTTTAAAACTGTCGTCTATTCAAAGGAATAACTGGATCCAACAGAAATGAAAAGCAGGAGAAGGAGGCCATTTGGCCTTTCAAGCCTGGTCCGCCATTCATTCTGATCATCAAATTCAATATCCTGATTCCCCCTACCCCCAAATCCCTTGATCCCTTTAGCCCCAAAAGCGAGATCCAGAAATCACACGTTTTAGCCTCAACTGCTTTCTGTGGGAGTGAATTCCACACATTCACCACCCTCTGGGTGTAGAAATGTCTCCTCACCACAGTTCATTTTAGACATCCTGTCCCAATTCCCTGGTTATCTGGACTGTATCTTGTTTTGGCCTCAGTTGCTTTCTGTGGGAGTGAATTCCACATGTTCACCACCCTGTGGGTGAAGAAATTTCTCCCCACCTCAGTCCTATGAGGTTTACCCCTTATTCTCAAACTATGAGCCCGTAGTTGTGAACTGAGGTTCCTGGCACTATGAGGCAGCTTCTGCCAGGAGGGAAATGGAGAGGCTAGAGCATAAGATGTGCTTTTAAAATGATTGCAGAGAGAGTCAGAAGGCTAAAGTGAAGATTTCAAAATGCACGAAATCCTGTTTTAGGCCGGATAATGTCATAAGGATTGCTCTCTGCTCCCCAAATGCCGTGTCCAAGTAAATCCCCACGTGCAAGAAGCTCCTACCGTCACTCCTTCTGTCGATTTGATGGACAGCAGCATCACAGTGGTCATCTTCTCAAGGTGAGGTGCCATGCTCGAACCCATCACCACTGACAAGGCAGCAAACAGACTGTACCTGCAATCAGAAACGGAGTCAAAGGCCTTGGCTTGAGGGACATGGCAGACTGACAAGAGTAACCCCAGTCATAGCAGGAGACATGGGGTGGCACAGTGGTTAGCTCTGCAAGGAACTACAAAAGGGTCTCCCTCAGTGTTACCCGAACAGGCGAGTGTGGCAACTAGGAGATTTTCACAGTAGCTTCATTGCAGTGTTAACGTAAACCTACTTGTGGTACTAATCGATAAACTTTAAAACTTTAAACACGAGCGGTTCGGCAGCAGAAGGGATAAGGGAGAGACAGAGGCAGGGGCAAATAGGGAAGTGGAAGGAGCAACAAGCCTGCGCTGGAAATTCTCCGGGCACTCACAGCGGGGAGGCGACTATCCTGAAACTGGTGCTGACGACCAAAGGAAAGACTTACGTGCACCTCCTCAAATCAGGGTCATCTACGTGGTCAATGAGATTCAGACCAAGTTGGCAGCATTCTTCAGAAAGTGGCAGGAAGACATCTTTCCCAATCGTTCGAGCAAGCACTCCTAAGGTTTCTGTCATTGGGAATAACCGTTAAAAGCTTTTCAATCCCGTCTCTCATCTATATTTCAAGCATGTCTTTCAAAGAACAATTTAAAAAATGAAGTTAGATACAGAGTAAAGCTCCCTCTACCGTGACACAATTGAATTTGAAAGCTGCAGTGCAGTTAACCCTGGGTTTGGTGCATAGAGAGAAGCACTAAGGCAGCCCCAATAAGAGTTTAGTGTAACATCGGAAAGGAACTGTCTTTTATGGCCTCAACTTTGCGCAATCAATAAAGTAAAAGTTAGTGGTCAAACTGCATGCAAGCCACAACAGAAACCACCAGACAATTATACATTAAAAAATTGTTGTGAATTAAGGTAGAAATATTAGAATGCCAAAAAAGGACACAACTCTATATGAGGCAAAACGGGCCAAAGCATAATGTCTCATCCCTGAAGATTACTCTCTCGGCGCTCCCTCGGCACCGACCCTCCCCACAGGGCGGCGCTCCCTCGGCACCGACCCTCCCCACAGGGCGGCGCTCCCTTGGCACCGACCCTCCCCACCGTGCGGCGCTCCCTCGGCACCGACCCTCCCCACAGGGCGGCGCTCCCTCGGCACCGACCCTCCCCACAGGGCGGCGCTCCCTCGGCACCGACCCTCCCCACCGTGCGGCGCTCCCTTGGCACCGACCCTCCCCACCGTGCGGCGCTCCCTCGGCACCAACCCTCCCCACAGGGCGGCGCTCCCTCGGCACCAACCCTCCCCACAGGGCGGCGCTCCCTCGGCACCAACCCTCCCCACAGGGCGGCGCTCCCTTGGCACCGACCCTCCCCACCGTGCGGCGCTCCCTCGGCACCGACCCTCCCCACCGTGCGGCGGTCCCACGGCACCGACCCTCCCCACAGGGCGGCGCTCCCTTGGCACTGACCCTCCCCACCGTGCGGCGCTCCCTCGGCACCGACCCTCCCCACAGGGCGGCGCTCCCTCGGCACCGACCCTCCCCACAGGGCGGCGCTCCCTCAGCACCGACCTTCCCCACAGGGCGGCGCTCCCTCAGCACCGACCCTCCCCACAGGGCGGCGCTCCCACGGCACTGACCCTCCCCACCGTGCGGCGCTCCCACGGCACTGACCCTCCGACAGAGCAACATTTCCTCAGCGATGGGCCCAATTTGAGTGGTTCATATTTCTGGAGTGTGTACAGCTCTGTGACCAACCATGAACCATAATCTCACACTCCCTCCTCCCCTTGGCGCGCCCCCAACCCCAAGCGAAGCGAAGCCTCACCGAGCGACTGGATCTGAACCTGACGCAGCTCCTCGCTCGTGTTCAGCAAGTATCCTTTCAGCTGTACAATCACTGCTTCGAAGTACGGGAGTAGGGCCTCCTTGGCAGCGCTCGCTGAGACATTTCAGAGGGGAACAAATCGACAAGGTGTTAGCAGAAACATAGAATCACACAGGGTAGAGAAGCCCCTTTGGCCCATCGAGTCCGCACTGACATTACTGAAATACCTGAACTCTCACCTGATCCAATTTCCCAGCACATAGCCCTGGAATTATGGCGTGCCAAGTGCTCATCCAGATACTTTTTAAAGGATGTGAGGCATCCCGTCTCCACCACCCTGCCAGGCAGCGTGTTCCAGACCCTCACCACCCTCTGGGGAAAAAAGCTTTTCCTCACATCCCCCTAAAACCTCCCATCCCTCATCTTGAAACTATGTCCTCTCGTGACTGACCCTTCATAGAATCCCCACAGTAAAAAAGGCCATTCAGCCCACTGAGTTTGCATCAACCACAATCCCACACAGGCTCTATACCCATAACCCCACATATTTACCCTACTAATCTACTGTCACTAGGGACAATTTAACATGGCCAATCCCCCTAACCTACACATCTTTGGACTGTGGGAGGAAACTGGAGCATCCAGAGGAAACCCACGCTGACAAGGGGATAATGTGCAAACTTGAATGCCTCGGAAAAGCAGCCGGCGTGATTAAGGAACCCTCCACGCACCCCGGGCATTCTCTCTTTCACCCTCGGGAAAAAGACACAAAAGCCTGAGGTCCCGTACCGACCGACTCAAGAACAGCTTCCTCCCTGATGCTGTCAGACTTTTGAATGGACCTACCTCGCATTAAGTTGATCTTTCTCTACACCCTCGCTGTGACTGTAACACTACATTCTGCACCCTCTCCTTTCCTTCACTATGAACGGTATGCTTTGTCTGTATAGCATGCAAGAAACAATACTCTTCACGGTATGGTAATACATGTGACAATAATAAATCTTCAGCTAAGGGGAACAGCTGCTCCCTGTCCACCATGTCCATGCCCTTCATAATCTTGTGATCAGGTTGTCCCTCAGTCTTCCCTGCTCCAAAAGAAACAGCTCAAATCTCCCCAACCTTCATAACTTAAATGTCCCATCTCAGGCTGCATCCTGAGCACCACGGTGGCACAGTGGGTTTGGTTTGATTTATTATTGTCACGTGTATTAACAGTCAGTGAAAAGTATTGTTTCTTGTGCGCCATACAAAGCATACCGTTCACAGAGAAGGAAAGGAGAGGGTGCAGAATGTAGTGTTACAGTCACAGCGAGGGTGTAGCGAAAGATCAGCTTAGTGCAAGGTAGGTCCATTCAAAAGTCTGACAGCAGCAGGGAAGAAGCTGTTCTTGAGTCGGTCGGTACGTGACCTCAGACTTTTGTACCTTTTTCCCAATGGAAGAAGGTGGAAGAATGTCCGGAGTGCGTGGGGTCCTTAATTATGCTGGCTGCTTTTGTTCGGGTCCAGCCTCTAGTGGAGGTGGCATGTTCTCCCAGTGTCTGCATCTGTTTCCTCCCATTATCCAAAGATGTGGATGTTAGGTGGATTGGACAGGCTAAATTGCCCCTTGGTGTCCAAAGCGATTGGTGGTGTAAATGCGAGGGGTTATAGATAGTTGAAGAGCCAGTGTAGACTTGATGGGCCAAATGGCCTCCTTATGCACTGTAGGGATGTTTCTATGAATCTCCTCTGCACCCATTCCAGTGCAATCACACCCTCACATCTGCAGTGACATAGGGGCTGCGACAAAATCGTTTTCAACATCATGAATGGCTTTATTTATTCACAGAATCCCCACAGTGCAGAAGGAGCCTGCACTGACCACAACCCCATCCAGGCCCAATCCCCAATCTTGCTAATCCCCTGACACTAGTGTCAATTTAGCATGGCCAATCCACCCTAACCTACACATCTTTGGACACTAAGGGACAATTTAGCACGGCCAATCCACCCTAACCTACACATCTTTGGACACTAAGGGACAATTTAGCATGGCCAATCCACCCTAACCCACATATCTTTGGACACTAAGGGACAATTTGGCGTGGCCAATCCACCCTAACCGGCGCATCTTCAGACCGTGGGAGGAAACTGGAGCACCCGGAGGAAACCCACGCAGGCACGGAGAGAACGTGCAGACTCCACACAGACAGTGACCCGAGCCGGGAATCAAACCCAGGTCCCTGGCGCTGCGAGACAGTAATGCTAACCACCGAGCCACCCATAGAGTAAACTAGAGTAAAGTGTTCTGAGTGGTGAGGGACAGTAACCAGATTGATATATAACCCAGAGGCTGGATGATGAGCCCATCTTTGGAGGCAGAGAGTTGTTGTAATCTGGAACAGGCTATCCGAAAGGAAGCTGGAGACATTCCAATAGTAAGGCTCAAAAGGAAATTGGATAAATGCTTAATCAGAACATACTTGCAACAGGGCTCCGAGGCAAGAGCCAGCAGAGAGGATTATTTACCACAAAGAGTCGCCACAGACTCCATGGGCCAAGTGACCTCCTGCTGGGCTTTGTGATCTGCTGAAGGGCTGTTTGGACCTGGGTGCACGCAATCCTTACTCACCGATCGCACCGATTGCGCTGACGGCCAGCTCCTTCTCACGGTTACTACTGGACGAGCACAGTGCTGTCAGCATCCTGTCCATCAGAGTGGGCAGATATGGTTCAATCTTCTTCCCTGTACAACAAAGCAAAAAGGCAGTTCAATCTTGGCTCAGGTCACACCCACAGCACCCATCATCCTCAAATCTCTGCTCAAGTCACATCCGGAGCTCCAACCACCTGTCAAAATTTCCAATCAGGTCGAATCCAGAGCGCCGACCGTCCGTTAAAACATCTGGAGCGCCGACCGTCCGTTAAAACATCTCGAGCGCCGACCGTCCGTTAAAACATCTGGAGCGCCGACCGTCCGTTAAAACATCTGGAGCGCCGACCGTCCGTTAAAACATCTCGAGCGCCGACCGTCCGTTAAAACATCTCGAGCGCCGACCGTCCGTTAAAACATCTCGAGCGCCGACCGTCCGTTAAAACATCTCGAGCGCCGACCGTCCGTTAAAACATCTCGAGCGCTGACCGTCCGTTAAAACATCTCGAGCGCTGACCGTCCGTTAAAACATCTCGAGCGCCGACCGTCCGTTAAAACATCTCGAGCGCCGACCGTCCGTTAAAACATCTCGAGCGCTGACTGTCCGTTAAAACATCTCGAGCGCCGACCGTCCGTTAAAACATCTCGAGCGCTGACCGTCCGTTAAAACATCTCGAGCGCTGACCGTCCGTTAAAACATCTCGAGCGCTGACCGTCCGTTAAAACATCTCGAGCGCTGACCGTCCGTTAAAACATCTCGAGCGCTGACTGTCCGTTAAAACATCTCGAGCGCTGACCGTCCGTTAAAACATCTCGAGCGCCGACCGTCCGTTAAAACATCTCGAGCGCCGACCGTCCGTTAAAACATCTCGAGCGCTGACCGTCCGTTAAAACATCTCGAGTGCTGACCGTCCGTTAAAACATCTCGAGCGCTGACTGTCCGTTAAAACATCTGGAGCACTAGCCATTTGTTGAATCTCCTCAGGCCACATCTGGGGCACAGACCATCTGTTAAATCTCAGTCAAGCCACATTTGGAGCAATAACCATCCGATAAATCTCCAGTCAGATCACATCTGAAACACGGGCTATGTTAAGTTTCTGGTCAGTGAATGAGTACTTACGGGGGAGAAGTGTTATTGGCTGTCAGAGTGGTGGGAATCAGATTCATTGAGGCATTGGGAGTGTATAGTGCACACACAAGTCTTCAGCTGAGTGGGAAGTGAGGTGAGGTGGAGATAGTTGACGTTACAAAACTAATGGGGTTTTACCATCCAGCTTCGGGGATGCAGTGGCTTAATGGTGTTGTCAGTAGACTAGTAACCCAGAGACCCAGATCATGCTCTGGGGACCTGGGTTCAAACCCCATCACGGCAAGTGGTGGGATTTGAATTTAGAAGGAATAGAAATCTGGAATTAAAACTCGAGGGGCCAGATAGCTCACTCCTGCTCCTAGTTCTTATACGATCCACACAGAAGTTGCAATGATCAGTTCAAAGGAAGCCAACTATTTGCTTCTAGCCTGAAGTTGGCAGTGGGGAAAAACTGAAAACAACTTGTTTTCCGACTTATACAAAGGTGACCAAAAATTCCTGCAGATTTTCAAACGGGGGCCCGCTCAAAAATGTATCATGTGTTACCTTACCCAGATTCTCCACAAAGTTCTCCAGTGCGTAATAAGCCTTGGTGAGATGGCCACCCTTCGAGTTGTCGATTGTGCCTAGGTAGTTCAGGAGAAGCGGCATGATCTCGTCAGAATACTTACTAATATCGGGCTGTGGGGGCAGGAGGAAGAGACAAAGGGGGGAAAAAGACATGAAATAAAGCATCGAAACACACCTCAAGAAAACAATGTCCGGCACCACAGCAAGAACAAAGAAAATTCCAGCACAGGAACAGGCCCTTCGGCCCTTCAAGCCTGCACCGACCATGCTGCCTGACTTAACTAAAACCCCCTACCCTTCCGGGGACCATATCTCTCCATTCCCATCCTATTCATGGATTTGTCAAGATGCCTCTTAGAAGTCACTGTAATATCTGCTTCCACTGCCTCCTCTGACAGTGAGTTCCAGGCACCCACCACCCTCTGTGTAAAAAAAAAATCTGCCTCGTACATCTCCTTTAAACCTTGCCCCTCGCACCTTAAACCTGTGCCCCCCCAGTAATTGACTCTTCCACCCTGGGGAAAAAGTTTCTGACTATCCACTCTGTCCACGCCCCTTAATCTTATAGACTTCCATCACATCTCCCCTCAACTTCCCGTTGCTCCAGTGAGAACAAACCAAGTTTCTCCAACCTCTTCTCATAGCTAGTGCCCTCCATACCACACAACATCTTGGTAAATCTTTTCTGTAACCCTCTCCAAAGCCTCCACATCCTTCTGGTAGTGTGGGTGACCCAGAATCGAACACTATATTTCCAAGTGCAGCCTCACTAAGGTTCTATAAAGCTGCAACATGACTTGCTAATTTTTAAACTCAATGCCCTGACCAATGAAGGCAAGCATGCCGTATGCCTTCTTGACTACCTTCTCCACCTGCATTGCCACTTTCAGTGACCTATGTATTTGTATACCCAGATCCCTCTGCCTATCAATACTCTTAAGGGTTCTGCCATTTACTGTATATTTCCTATCTGTATTTGACCCTCCAAAATGCATTCCCTCACATTTGTCCGGATTAAACTCCATCTGCCATCTCTCCGCCCAAGTCTCCAACTGATCTATATCCTCTGATTGTCCTCATCACTATCCGCAAATCCACCAACCTTTGTGTCTTCCTCAAACTTACTAATCAATCCAGTTACATTTTCCTCCAAATCATTTATATATATTACAAACAGCAAAGGTCCCAGCACTGATCCCTGAGGAACCCCACTTGTCACAGCCCTCCATTCAGAAACACACCCTTCCACTGCCACCCTCTGTTTTCTTTGACCAAGCCAGTTTTGTATCCACCCTGCCAGTTCACCTCTGATCCCGTGCGACTTCACCTTCTGCACCAGTCTGCCATGAGGGACCTTGTCAAAGGCCTTACTCAAGTCCATGGAGACAATAACCACTCTCCTATCCTCATCAATCATCTTCGTCAACTTCCTCTAAAAACTCAATCAAGTCTGTGAGACACAACCTCTCCTTCACAAAACCACGTCGCCTCTCAGAATTATATGCACTTATTTCCAAGTGGGAATAATTCTGTCCTTCCCCTTTGTCCTCTCTTTCCGTCACCACCTGGGAGAGACCATGAGCACAGAGTAAAAAGCCCCCAGACCCAACAGGATTATAACGAACATTGTAAAATTCCTCTTGGACCCCCCCACCTCAAGGTGATCAGAACTTGCCCAGGGTATCATACGGACCAAGTGTTTCTGCTGAAGATGTTTGGCTTTCTCTATGACACCAATGCTGTCCCAGTCAGGGACCATTCCAGCTCCCTCTCAAAGGTGCACACTATTCAGATACTCCAATGGACTGGAAGCAGAGATGTGTGGTCAGTCCCCCAGGACAAATGAGCTGTCTGCGCAGCTTAATTCATCTATTTCCAGTGCTAACGTTTCGAGCCTTCAGTATTAAACAATGATTCATGGATGGAATTAGATTTCATTTGATTATTTCTGTTGCTCAGTTTGTTATTTGGCTCGCTTTGTCTTTTGCTGGTTCATTTTTAGATTGGAGCCAGATTTTGTGACTAATAAATAAATAAGGTATCTGTATTTGTCCAGGCACCCCTTAAAAGTCACTATCACACTGCTTCCACTACCTCCTGTGGCAACGAGTTCCAGGCACTCACCACCCTCTGAGTAAAACAAAACTCCGTTAAACCTTGCCCCTCACACCTTAAGCCGATGGTGCCTAGTAATTGACTATTTATTTCTTAGTCACAAGTAAGCTTACATTAACACTGCAATGAAGTTACTGAGAAAATCCCCTAGTCGTCACACTCTGGTGCCTGTCCAGGTACACTGAGGGAGAATTTAGTTAGCATGGCCAATGCACCCTAACCAGCACGTCTTTCAGACTGTGGGAGGAAACCGAAGCACCCGGAGGAAATCCACGCTGACATGGGGAGAATGTGCAGCCTCGCACAGACAGTGACCCAAGCCAGGATTCGAACCCAGGTCCTGGCACTGTGAGGCAGCAGTGCTAACCCACTATAAAGCTGTGGGAAAAAGCTCCTGACTATCCACTCTGTCCATGCCCTTCATAATCTTGACTCTAGATAAACATGCAGATTTTGCAAATGGACAAAAGGCGATCTTTTCAGAAAACTCAAGGACGAGCGACAGAACGGCAAGAGGCCCATGAACAGGATAAGCAAAAGGAAGCAGGAGAAATGGAGAGTGCGAGAGCACGGCTAACATTCGGTTGAGTGAGCAGAGGAATCACAAGATGATAGACTAAAATAAAAGAGGTTTTAAAAAAAAAACTCACTCACCCAACTGAAACACCCAAGTGAGGGGGAAACAGGAAAGGCAAAACAAAATGACCAGGAACGTTCTGTAACTGACTGAATGTGCAATGAAATTTATAACACTTTTCCCTACCTGCAGGAACTCAGAGAATTGTCCAAGGGCAAAGAGTGCTGCGTTTCGGACCACCTGATTCTGATCTGTGAGGGCCTGACACATGCAGTGCAGCATGGCGTGTAGATGTCTGCAAGGCAAAGTATTGACAAATTACCATTCATACAAACTTAGGCACTCAATCTGCTTCATGTACAGTCTGTGCCACTAAATCCGACACTGCGGTCCGTATCCCTATTACAGTCCGTACTGATGAGTGTTTACGCTGCGGTCTGTATCCCTATTACAGCGCATATTGACGGGTGTTTACGCTGCGGTCTGTATCCCTATTACAGCGCATACTGATGGGTGTTTACACTGCAGTCTGTATCCCTATTACAGCGTGTACTGACGGGTGTTTACACTGCGGTCTCTATCCCTACTACAGTGCGTACTGACGGGTGTCTGTATCTGTAAAATTGGACAAACTTACTTCTGGCGAATGTGGTCTGCACAGCCCTCTGCCAAAACAGCCATACTCATCAGGCCTGCCTTCCTTTCATACGGATTATC
The DNA here is from genome assembly GCF_965287045.1 of Carcharhinus amblyrhynchos. NCBI lineage: Eukaryota > Metazoa > Chordata > Chondrichthyes > Carcharhiniformes > Carcharhinidae > Carcharhinus > Carcharhinus amblyrhynchos. The sequence goes on along the minus strand of NW_027650020.1, from coordinate 135,745 downwards.
ACTCCTCAGTGCTGGCTCCATCAAAGGAGTCTATCAGAGAGAGAAACATTGAACCAGATCAGGTTAGGACCGACTGGCGTTGGGGATACAGATGTTCCAGCAAAATCTCCTGCACATGGGGGTAAATTCCAGCCGGAAGTTACACCTCTCCTCCAGGGCTAATTGGGGCAAACTGCTCTGTGTCAGCTCTCGCCCGATAATGATCCCTGGACTACAGCGCGGTGCCATCAGCCCTATGGTATCTCACTCAAGGAAGAGATCATGCTTCCCAGGTCCACATTCATTGTTTTAAACCCAGCAGTCACCGCAGAGTACAACAGTCCCTTGCCCAAAACCACAAACACTTGAGAATTTCTCTCACACGAAGAACACTCAGCAGGTCTGACAGCATCCGTGGGGACAGAATAAAGGCAACATTTTGCAAGTGTTGGACCCTGCGTTTTGATTTGATTTATTATTGTCACATGTATTGGGATACAGGGAAAAGTATTGTTTCTTGCGCGCTATACAGGCAAAGCATACCGTTCATAGAGAAGGAAAGGAGAGGGTGCAGAATGTAGTGTTACAGTCACAGCGAGGGTGTAGAGAAAGATCAACTTAATGCGAGGTAGGTCCATTCAAAAGTCTGACAGCAGCAGGGAAGAAGCTGTTCTTGAGTCCTGCTCTGTCCAAGACCACAAGGAACTACAAAAGGGTGGTGAATGTAGCTCAATCCATCACACAAACCAGCCTCCCATCCATTGGCTCTGTCTACACTTCCCACTGCCTCGGGAAAAGCAGCCGGTATAATTAAGGGCCCCCCCCCCACACACACCCCGGACATTCTCTCTTCCACCTTCTTCCGTCGGGAAAAAGATACAAAAGTCTGAGGTCCCGTACCGACCGACTCAAGAACAGCTTCTTCCCTGCTGCTGTCAGACTTTTGAATGCAAGAAACAATACTTTTCACTGTATCCCAATAAATGTGGCAATAATAAATCCAATCAAAGAACAAAGAAAATTCCAGCACAGGAACAGGCCCTTCGGCCCCTCCAGGCCTGCACCGACCATGCTGCCCCGACTGAACGAAAACCCCCTACCCTTCCGGGGACCATATCCCTCTATTCCCATCCTATTCATGGATTTGTCCAGACGCCCCTTAAAACTCACTATCGTATCCGCTTCCACTCCCTGCCCCCAGGCACCCATTCACTTCTGGGTCATCTTCTCTTTGCGGACCCCTGACTCCTACACGATTGTGTCAATCCTTTGAGCTTTGGGCAGTTCTGTCGCTATTGCAGGGCGTGTGAGTCAAGCAGCTTTCTGCAATCCCCTGGCCCACATACCACGGTCGCGTTTCAACTCACCAGCTGGGAAAAGAGTTTCTCTGGAGGCAGATGGAGAGCTAACGTGTCGATCACCTACGAGAGACAGACAGAGAGGAGACAGATATTTCAGACTGCTGTCCAAATCCAAATTCACCAGGGTTCCCTCCCTCAGAGACGATGGAGCTGGGATGTTAGGATGCCTTTGTAGATAACTTCAAGGGTGAGCACATTCAGACACCACGCTCAGAGGTACAGCTGTGCCTGTTTAAACACCAGCCACAGACACGGTTCCAAGGCTCCTCAGTAAAGATGATGGCTTCAACTCTCCCGGCCTGTTGCGCTCATGTTTTTATCCCAGAGAATCGTGCGTTGGCCGATTAGCGGGATTCCCGTGAGCAATCGCGCCACGCCTGTGTCTCCCAGGACCAGATTTCCACCAGTGTTTGGGCACTGGAAATCTGCTGTAAGGCAGGCCTAGGACTGAATTCTCTGGGCCTGCTGGCCTCTCCCACCCCGCCACTCCAGCAGGGATTACCATAGCTCGCCCAACCTCACTGAAGTGAAGGAGGGTCCATTAGGGCCCCACATGGGGTCAGGTAGTGAGTGCCCTCTGGGCATGGGTATCCTGGCACTGCCCCAGGGGAAAAATGCCCCTGCACCAGGGGCACCCTGGCCCAGCCCATTGGGCATAGCCAAGGGGGTGGGGGTGGGGGGTCCTGTTGTCATACTGCCATTGGGATTGATTGGGGCAGGAGGGAGGTCAGTGATCAGGGCAGGGGAGTAGAGAGGGGTAGTCTGCCAGGGGTAGGGGTGGGGGTATCCTGCAGAGGACAGCACTGCAAGGAGCGTGGAGATCAGGCCAGGTTGGGACAGTAGCGGGGAGGTGAAGCATGCCCAGAAATGGTGGTGGGGAGGCGGGGGACATTGCAGGGGTCTTGCTGGCCAGCAAACAGGAGGCTGATAAATCTTCACATGCCCAAGAGGCCCACGGGTTCCAGTCTCCTGAGCTGGAATAGGCCCCGTCCCCTCAAATCACATGATGTTCACTTGGTGGCCTTTGCACCTCCAGAGGGTGCAAGAACATAAGAACATCAGAACTAGGAGCAGGAATAGGCCATCCGGACCCTCGAGCCCTGCTCCGCCATTCAATAAGATCATGGCTGATCTTTTCATGGACTCAGCTCCAATATCCGCCCGCTTACCATAACCCTTAATTCCTTTACTGTTCAAAAATCTATCCTTGTCTTCAAAACATTAAAGCATTCGACAATCATTCAGAGATTCAAGTCTGAACACCCACTGGAAAAACCAGCAGGAATTACTCGTTTTCCCGCAAATTCGCCACTCAGAATTTTTTGGAGAGAATTCCAGCCCATGTATCAAAACCACAAACTGAGCTGAGTGGGATCATGCCACCAAAGAGTTTTGTCGTCCTCCATCTGAGAACGATCAGTCAATACAATGATATCCAATAGTTTATCTGCAGCGTTTATTCAGGGGATCAACGTTCACAACAGGATATATGTACAGCAACTGCGTAATCCTCATCTCCCACAGTGCGGCGCTCCCTCAGCACTGACCCTCCCCACAGTGCGGCACTCCCTCAGCACTGACCCTCCCCACAGTGCGGCACTCCCTCAGCACTGACCCTCCCACAGTGCGGCACTCCCTCAGCACTGACCCTCCCACAGCACTGACCCTCCCACAGTGCGGCGCTCCCTCAGCACTGACCCTCCCCACAGTGCGGCGCTCCCACAGCACTGACCCTCCCACAGTGTGGCGCTCCCACAGCACTGACCCTCCCCACAGTGCGGCGCTCCCTCAGCACTGACCCTCCCCACAGTGCGGCGCTCCCTCAGCACTGACCCTCCCCACAGTGCGGCGCTCCCACAGCACTGACCCTCCCCACAGTGCGGCGCTCCCACAGCACTGACCCTCCTCATAGCGCGGCGCTCCCACAGCACTGACCCTCCCCACAGTGCGGCGCTCCCTCAGCGCTGACCCTCCTCACAGTGCGGCGCTCCCTCAGCACTGACCCTCCCCACAGTGCGGCGCTCCCTCAGCACTGACCCTCCCCACAGTGCGGAGCTCCCTCAGCACTGACCCTCCCCACAGCGCGGCGCTCCCTCAGCACTGACCCGCCATCTGTGCGGCCCTTTCTCAGTTGCACTCTGTCGGCAGCGCAGCACTCCCTCGGCACCGCAGTGCTGTGCCTGAATCATATACCAAGGTCTCCGAAGTGAGACTTAATCCGAGGGTGCTGAGCACTCAGCCACCTCAGCATTAAGCTCCTGTCGGGTGATCTATTGGACATTTGGCTGGACGGAGTCACTTCAGCACAGGGCCCTGTTAGATTCTGTTGCACCCAAGTACCTGCGCAGAGAAGTGTTTCGGGGTCTGAGCTTCCACCTCTTCCTCGATGTCATCTTCCAGATCCAGATCCTCGGGGTCCATTTCTCCCTCAGGTGGGGACGCACACATGATGGGGTACAGCACATTCAGGATACTGGGGAGCAGCTTCTGCTTCATGATGGCCTGTTCGGGTGAGAGGAAAAGCATTGACTGGGAATCGCTGCCTGACCTCGGTTAATACACTAGAGAGACAACTTGGAGTAACGACAAAAGGGCCTGCAATTAGACGCTGCTTTCTACACAGTTCAAACATCCAGAGGGTTTTCTGTGCACTACAAGCCTGATCACAGAGATTGATCTGAAGCACTATACTGAAGGAGGAGACAGGCAGAGAGGGAGAGGGATTAATTGGGCCTCGGAGGCAGAGGGTCTGGCAGTGCACCAAAAAAGGCCACAGATGGTAGTAAGTAGAGATAGAGTCATAGAGGTTTGCTGCATGGAAACAAGCCCTTCAGTCCAACTCGTCCATACCGCCCAGTTTTACCTGCATTTGGCCCAAATCCCTCAATACCAATCTTTTCCCAAAGGTCGGGGAGTCGAAAACTAGAGGGCATAGGTTTAAGGTGAGAGGGGAGAGATACAGAAATGTCCAGAGGGGCAATTTTTTCACCCAGAGGGTGGTGAGTGTCTGGAACGAGCTGCCAGAGGTAGTAGAGGCGGGTACAATTTTGTCTTTTAAAAAGCATTTTGACAGTTACATGGGTAAGATGGGTATAGAGGGATATGGGCCAAACTCAGGCAATTGGGACTAGCTCAGGGGTTAAAAAAAGGGGCAGCATGAACAGGATGGGCTGAAGGGCCTGTTTCCATGTTGTCAACCTCTATGACTCTAATGCTCAAGTTCTGCACAACCAATTTTTCGTACCTTCCTCATCATCAGACTGATAAAGATGAAGATGAAGTCGCCACAGACCCAGATGTCCCGAGGCTTTTACAGAGGGGGAGCTAACTGCTAGTGATTTAACCCGAGGTTCACCACACCTCAGGCGAGGGACAAGGTTGACAGAGGCTTCTGTAATAACCTCAGCAGGTACAGGAACTGAACCCACACTGTTAGGCATCACTCCCTATCGCAAACCAGCAGTCCTATTGACAGAACTAAACAAGCTCCACCAATACAGCACTCACAACAATGCAAAGGCAGCCAGTGAGAAACACAGACTCACTATACCTCCGCTAAATCATAGGTGTCACATGTCAGAGTCAAGGCATCAACAAACTTCACTTCAGTTTTATTTAAACTCATTTGTGGGACATGGGCATCGCTGGCTGGCCAGCATTTATTGCCCAACCCTAGTCGCCCTGTGGAGGGCAATTCAGAGTCAACCACATTGCTGTGGCTCTGGAATCACATATAGGCCAGACCGGGGTAAGGACGGCAGATTTCCTTCCTTAAAAGACATCAGTGAACCCGATGGGGTTTTTCTAACAATTGATCAAGGTTCCATGGTCATCAGTAGATTCTTAATTCCAGATACTTTACCAAATTCAAATTCCACCATCTGCCATGGCAGGATTCGAACCCAGGTCCCCCAGAACATTAGCTGAGTTTCTGGATTAATAGTCTAGCGATAATACCAGCCTCTAGATTCTGGAAATCAGGGAGGAGATATTGGCATCCCTTATGATATAATGCTGGAAAATCTCAGCAGGTCTGGTAGCATCTATCAGGAGAGAAGACAGCTGATGTTTTGAGTCCAGGTGACCCTTAGTCGAAGTCGTTGACAAAGATCCTTTGACAAGCTTTGATAAAGGGTCATCTGGACTCGAAACATCAGCTCTTTCATCTCCTTACAGATGCTGCCAGACCTGCTGAGATTTTCTAGCATTTTCTCTTTTGGTTTCAGATTCCAGCATCCGCAATAATTTACTTTTATTCAGCATCCCGTCTGCCTGGGGCTAGGTTTGAGCCCAAACGCAACGATCTATTCCCAGTTTCCCAATTCCCGGCGTAACCTCTCACCTTTCCTTTCAATTTGATCAGGAAACTCACGCATGACAAGGCTTTTACCCGGATGTTGTCGCCTAGGATCGCATTGGCTGCAATCTATAGTGGGGGGAGAGAGTGCAAATAAGGACAGCTTCTTAGGTCAGCAAGAACAAACATTTATACAGCACCGATAAAGCAGCAATGTCTGTCAAAGAACTCACAGAAGTGTAAGCCAGTAAAACATAGATACCAAGCCAAGGACAGAGCGGGGGAGAGAGAGAGAGAGAGGGAGAGAAAGATTTAGGGAGGCAATTCCAGACTTTGGGACCCAAGCAGAGGATGGAACAGCCACCAATCATGGGAGTCTGTTTGTAATATATAGATAAAAGATTTGGAGGAAAATGTAACTGGATTGATTAGTAAGTTTGAGGAAGACACAAAGGTTGGTGGATTTGCGGATAGCGATGGGGACCATCAGACGATACAGCAGGATATAGATCAGTTGGAGACTTGGGCGGAGAGATGGCAGATGGAGTTTAATCCGGACAAATGTGAGGTGATGCATTTTGAAAGGTCTAATACAGATAGGAAATATACAGTAAATGACAGAACCCTTAAGAGTATTGATAGGCAGAGGGATGTGGGCGTACAGGTACACAGGTCACTGAAAGTGGCAATGCAGATGGAGAAGGTAGTCAGGAAGGCTTACGGCATGCTTGCCTTCATTGGCCGGGGCACTGAGTTTAAAAATTGGCAAGTCATGTTGCAGCTTTATAGAACCTTAGTGAGGCCGCACTTGGAATATAGTGTTCGATTCTGGTTGCCCACACTACCAGAAGGATGTGGAGGCTTTGGAGAGGGGACAGAAAAGATTTACCAGGATGTTGCCCTGGTATGGAGGGCATTAGCTATGAGGAGAGGTTGGAGAAACTTGGCTTGTTCTCACTGGAATGACGGAGGTTGAGGGGAGACTGATACAAGTCTGCAAGATTATGAGGGGCATGGACAGAGTGGATAGTCAGAAGCTATTACTAGGGGGCACAGGTTTAAGGGGCAAGGTTTAAAGGAGATGTATGAGGCAAGTTTTTTTTTTACACAGAGGATGGTGGGTGCCTGGAACTCGCTGCCAGGGGAGGTGGTGAAGCAGATACGATAGTGAGTTTTAAGGGGAGTCTGGACAAATACATGAATAGGATGGGAATAGAGGAATATGGTTCCCAGAAGATTAGTGAATTTACAGACTGGAAGCTATTAGTACCAGTGGAACCACATCCCACCAGAAAGGTGGAAAGGGTGGAGTAAAACGGGTCGCTGGAGGGAAGGAAGGCATTGAGAGAAATCTGCAGCTGACAGATAGATGGCACTCGTTACCTCCAGGCAGAAGTGGACTATCTGTGACAAGTAAGGCACAATGATCGATACTTCACTCTCCATCAGTTCATCAAAGACTTCCATTGCCTCACTGGCTTGATCCTGTCGAGAGAGAGAGAAAAAGTGAGATGTGAAAAGATATGTACAATGCAGCAGCATAGTAGAGGACGAAGTGGAAATGTTCGAGAGCTTCAAGTTTTTAGATGTTCAGATCACCAACAAACTGTCCTGATTTCTCACCCCCCCCATACTGACACTATAGTTAAGAAAGCCCCACCAATGCCTCTACTTTCTCAGAAGACTAAGGAAATTTGACACATCCGCTACGACTCTCACCAACTTTTACAGATGCCCCATAGAAAGCATTCTTTCCGGTTGGATCACAGCTTGGTCTGGGCTCCTGCTCTGCCCAAGACCACAAGGAACTACAAAAGGGTGGTGAATGTAGCCCCAATCCATCACGCAAACCATCCTCCCATCCATTGACTCTGTCTACACTTCCCGCTGCCTCGGGGAAAAGCAGCCGGCATAATTAAGGACCCCCATACACCCCGGACATTCTCTCTTCCACTTTCTTCCATCGGGAAAAGGATACAAGAGTCTGAGGTCACGTACCAACTGACTCAAGAACAGCTTCTTCCCTGCTGCTGTCAGACTTTTGAATGGACCTACCTCGCATTAAGTTGATCTTTCTCTACACCCTAGCTGTGACTGTAACACAACATTCTGCACTCTCTCCTTTCCTTCTTAATGAACAGTGTGTTTTGTCTGTATAGCATGCAAGGAACAATACTTTTCACTGTATGTTAAGATATGGAGGAGGGAACCGAGTGCAGGGTGTCGAAATTTGCTGATGACACCAAGATTGGGGGAAAGGCAAATTGTGCGGAGGGTGTGGAGAGTCTGCAGAAGGATCTAGATAGGCTGGGCGAATGGGCCAGGAAATGGCAAATGGAATTTAATGTTGGCAAGTGTGAGGTGGTCCACTTTGGTAGGAAGAATGGTAGGAAGGACTATTACTTATGTGGCGAAAAACTGCAGCAGGTGACGGTGCAGAGGGACCTCGGGGTCCTTGTGCATGAGTCGCAAAAACCCAGCTTGCAGGTGCAGCAGGTGGTCAGGAAGGCGAATGGGATGCTGGCCTTCATAGCGAGGGGGATTGAATATAAAAGTAGGGAGGTCTTGCTGCAGCTGTATAGGGCATTGGTGAGGCCGCAGCTGGAGTACTGTGTGCAGTTTTGGGCGCCGCACCTGCGCAAGGATATTTTGGCCCTGGAGGGAGTGCAGAGGAGGTTTACTAGGCTGATACCGGAGTTGAGGGGATTGAGCTATGAGGAGAGGCTGAATAAACTAGGCTTGTACTCGTTAGAGTTTAGAAGAATGAGGGGAGATCTCATTGAGACGTATAAGATGATGAATGGGATGGATAGGATAGAGGTGGAGAGACTCTTCCCGCTCAAAAAAGACAGTAGGACTAGGGGGCACAGCCTCAAGATAAAGGGGAGGCGGTTTAGAACGGAGTTGAGGAGGAACTTCTTCACTCAAAGGGTGGTGAATCTCTGGAATTCTCTGCCCGTTGAAGTGGTGGAGGCTGCCTCGCTAAATATTTTTAAGAAGCAGGTTGATGGGTTCTTGATAAGAGAGGGGATTAAGGGTTATGGGGAGAGGGCGGGAAAGTGGAACTGAGCCACGACAGATCAGCCATGATCTTATTGAATGGCGGGGCAGGCTCGAAGGGCTAGATGGCCTACTCCTGCTCCTATTTCTTATGTTCTTATGTTCTTATGTTCTTATATGTGACCATAATAAATCAAATCAAAAAGATTTACTAGGATGCGACTGGGACTTGATGGTTTGAGAGGCTAGATAGACTGGGACTTCTTTCTCTGGGGCAAATTTGATTTGACTTGGTTTATTATTGTCACATATATTGGGATACAGTGAAAAGTATTGTTCAAAAGTCTGACAGCAGCAGGGAAGAAGCTGTTCTTGAGTCGGTCGGGACGCGACCTCAGGCTTTTGTATCTTTTTCCCTGACGGAAGAAGGTGGAAGAGAGAATATCCAGGATGCGTGGGGTTCTTAATTATCCTGGCTGCTTTGCTGAGACAGCAGGAAGTGTAGACAGAGTCAATGGATGGGAGGCTGGTTTGTGAGATGGATTGGGCTACATTCATGACATTTTGTAGTTTCTTTTTTTTTTAATTCATTCGTGTGACATGGGCGTCGCTGGCCAGCATTTATTGCCCATCTCTTGTTGCCCTTGGAGGGCAGTTGAGAGTCACCCACATTGCTGTGACTCTGGAGTCACATGAAGGCCAGACCAGACTAACGACAGCAGATTTCCTTCTCTAAAGGACATGAGTGAACCAGATGGGTTTTTCCGACAATTGACAATGGTTTCACAGTCATCGGTAGTTACTTAATTCCAGATTCATGCAGTCTTGGGCAGAGCAGGAGCCCAGACCAAGCTGTGATACATCCAGAAAGAATGCTTTCTATGGGGCATCTGTAAAAGTTGGAGAGAGTCGTAGCGGACATGCCAAATTTCCTTAGTCTTCTGAGAAAGTAGAGGAGTTGGTGGGGCTTTCTTAACGATAGTGTCAGCATGGCGGGGGGGGGGAGGGGGACCAGGACAGGTGTTGGTGATCGGGACACCGAAAAACATGAAGCTCTTGACCCTTTCTACTTCATCCCTGTTGATGTAGACAGGGGTATGTTCTCCTATATACTTTCTGAAGTCAATAACAATCTCCTTCATTTTGTTGACATTGAGGTAGAGTATTGAGCGATATGGGCCAAATGTGGGCAACTGGGATTAGCTTAGAGGTTTGAAAAGGGCGACATGGATAAGTTGGGCCTGTTTCCATGCTGTAAACCTCTATGAGAGATGGAGGGGCCAGGACTGGTTGTTGGTGATCCGGACACCTAAAATCCTGAAGCTTTTGGCTTTTGAGAGAACATGCAGCCACCCATCCCCCCGATCAGCTCACCTGATTGTGCTGAATGAGGGTCTGGATGGCGATCAGCAGCTTTGGTATCATCGGGCGCATCAAATTCTGTAGAGAGAAGGAAAAATACACTGTAACATCGTCACACCTGACTGAATGTGGAGGGCAACTTGCCCCTTGCTGTGACCCTCGTGCCCCCTCATTGAAACATTGTGAGGTAATGTATTTTGAAAGGTCTAATACAGATCGGAAATATACAGTAAATGGCAGAACTCTTAAGTGTATTGATAGGCAGAGGGATCTGGGTGTACAGGTACACAGGTCACTGAAAGTGGCAACGCAGGTGGAGAAGGTAGTCAAGAAGGCATAAGGCATGCTTGCCTTCATCGGCCGGGGCACTGAGTTTAAAAATTGGCAAGTCGTGTTGTAGCTTTATAGAACCTTAGTGAGGCCACACTTGGAATATAGTGTTCAATTCTGGTCGCCACACTACCAGAAGGATGTGGAGGCTTTGGAGAGGGGACAGAAAAGATTTACCAGGATGTTTGCCCTGGTATGGAGGGCATTAGCTATGAGGAGAGGTTGGAGAAACTTGGTTTGTTCTCACTGGATCAATGGAGGTTGAGGGGAGGCCTGATAGAAGTCTACAAGATTATGAGGGGCATGGAGAAAGTAGATAGACAGAAGCTTTTTCCCCAGGGTGGAAGAGTCAATTACTCGGGGGCACAAGTTTAAGGTGCAAGGGGCAAGTTTTGAAGGAGATTACGAGACAAGTATTTTTTACATAGAGGGAGGTGGGTGGCTGGATCTCGCTGCCGGGGGAGGTAGTGGAAGCAGAGACGATAGTGAGTTTTAAGGGGCTTCTGGATAAATCCATGAATAGGATGGGAATAGAGGGATATGGTCCCCGGAAGGGTAGGGGGTTTTAGTTCAGTCGGGGCAGCATGGTCGGTGCAGGCTTGGAGGGGCCGAAGGGTCTGTTCCTGTGCTGTAATTTTCTTTGTTCTTTATCATTCACTGAATGAGTGCTCCATATAGTGGCAAAGATTCTACATTCTGTGGGGAGAAGGGTGTAGGGATCTTGTCACGACAGAAAACAACGTAACAGAAGAATAATTATGAATTATCACTGGAATTCAGGAGGATGAGGGGAGATCTTATAGAAACATTAGATTGAGAAGAGAATACATAAGATAGAAGCAGGGAAGTTGTTTCCACTGGGGGGTGAAACTAGAACTGGGGGGGCATGGCCCCAAAATAAGGGGGAGCAGATTTAGGACTGAGTTGAGGAGGAACTTCTTCACACAAAGGGTTGTGAATCTGTGGAATTCCCTGCCCAGTTGAGACTCCCTCATTGAATGTTTTTAAGGTAAGGACAGGTAAATTTTTGAACAGTAAACTAATTAAGAGTTATGGTGAGCAGGCGGGTAAGTGAAGCTGAATCCATGAAAAGATCAGCCATGATCTTATTGAATGCGGTTCAGGCTCGAGGGGCCAGATGGCCTACTCCTGCTCCTGCTCCTAGTTCTTATGTTAATCGAAATTGACAGATATGTGATTACAGATGGATTTGGATAGTACCGAGACCATGGGGCGGCACAGCGGTTAGCGCTGCTGATTCACAGCACCAGGGACCTGGGTTTGATTCCCAGCTTGGGTCACTGTCTGAGTTCGCACATTATCCCCATGTCTGCATGGGTTTCCTCCAGGTGCTCTGGTTTCCTCCCACGCTCTGAAAGACGTGATGGTTAGGTGCATTGGGCCATGCTAAGTTCCCCCTCAGGCATCGGAGAGTGGCAACTAGGAGCTTTTCACAGGAACTTCATTACAGTATTAATGTAAGCCCTACTTATGATTAATAAAAAATTTGTTACTTTCCTTTCCCATAATGGCACCTATTTACCCTGCCAATCCCTCTGACACTAGGGTCAATTTAACATGGCCAATCAACCTTGGAAAGGGTCCAGAGGAGGTTCACAAGAATGATCCCTGGAATGAAGAGCTTGTCGTATGAGGAACGGGTTGAGGACTCTGGGTCTGTACTCGTTGGAGTTTAGAAGGATGAGGGGGTGGGGGATCTTATTGAAACTTACAGGGTACTGTGAGGCCTGGATAGAGTGGACATGGAGACGATGTTTCCACTAGTAGGAAAAACTCAAACCAGAGGGCACAACCTCAGGCTAAAGGGACGATCCTTTAAAACAGAGATGAGGAGGAATTTCTTCAGCCAGAGAGTGGGGAATCTGTGGAACTCTTCCGCAGAAGGTTGTGGAGGCCAGATCATTGAGTGTCTTTAAGACAGAGAGAGATAGGTTCTTGATTATTAAGGGGATCAGGGGTTACGGAGAAAAGGCAGGAGAATGGGGATGAGAAAAACATCAGCCATGATTGAATGGGGGAGCAGACCCGATGGGCCGAGTGGCCTAATTCTACTCTTATGTCATATGGCCTAACCTAACCTGCACATCTTTGGGACAGTGGGAGGAAACCGGAGCACCCGGAGGAAACCCATGCAGACACGGGGAGAACGTGTAGAATCCACACAGACAGTGACCCGAGCCGAAAATCGAACCCGGTTCCCTGGCGCTGAGAGGCAGCAGTGCTAACCCACTGTGCCACCCCTTATCACCAATTCGAATTCCAAGTTAAAAGAGGCCCTGTTAAATCGGAATAAAATGCTTCCTCAGAGAGGATGGGGGCAGATGGTGCTGATTTATTCATCTGAAATATAAAGTAGATTTCTTTCGGAATATAATACCTTGTGGTTAGTTTAACGTCTGTTGTAGGAAAAATGTTAGAATCCGTGATCGAGGAGAAAATAGCGAGGCATCTTGAGGAGAATTGTTTGGTAGATCAGATGCAGCACGGTTTCGTTAAGGGGAAGTCGTGTCTGACGAATTTATTGGAGTTCTATGAGGATGTGTCTAGGGCGGTGGATAGAGGAGAGCCAGTGGATGTGGTGTTCCTTGATTTTCAGAAGGCGTTTGACAAAGTGCCTCACAAGAGGTTATTACAGAGGTCAGGGGACATGGTGTTGGGGGTAGGGTGTTAGCGTGGATAGAGGATTGGCTGTCAAATAGGAGGCAGAGAGTGGGGGTCAATGGGTGCTATTCGGATTGGCGGTTGGTGACTAGTGGAGTGCCCCAGGGGTCGGTGCTGGGGCCTCAGCTATTTACCATTTATATAGATGATCTGGAGGAGGGAACCGAGTGTATGGTGTCGAAATTTGCTGATGACACCAAGATTGGTGGAAAGGCAAATTGTGCGGAGGGTGTGGAGAGTCTGCAGAAGGATCTAGATAGGCTGGGCGAATGGGCCAGGAACTGGCAAATGGAATTTAATGTTGGCAAATGTGAGGTTGTCCACTTTGGTAGGAATAATGGTAGGAAGGACTATTACTTGCGTGGCGAAAAACTGCAGCATGCGACGGTGCAGAGGGACCTCGGGGTCCTTGTGCATGAGTCACAAAAACCCAGCCTGCAGGTGCCGCAGGTGGTCAGGAAGGCGAATGGGATGCTGGCCTTCATAGCGAGGGCGATTGAATATAAAAGTAGGGAGGTCTTGCTGCAGCTGTATAGGGCACTGGAGTATTGTGTGCAGTTTTGGTCGCCACACTTACGCAAGGATATTTTGGCCTTGGAGGGAGTGCAGAGGAGGTTTACTAAGCTGATTCTGGAGTCGAGGGGGTTGAGCTATGAGGAGAGGCTGAACAAACTAGGCTTGTACTTGTTAGAGTTTAGAAGAATGAGGGGAGATCTCATTGAGACATATAAGATGATGAATGGGATGGATAGGATAGAGGTGGAGAGACTCTTCCCGCTCAGAAAGGACAGTAGGACTAGGGGGCACAGCCTCAAGATAAAGGGGGGTGGTTTAGAACGGAGTTGAGGAGGAACTTCTTCACTCAAAGGGTGGTGAATCTCTGGAATTCTCTGCCCGTTGAAGTGGTGGAGGCTACCTTGCTAAATATATTTAAGACGCGGGTTGATGGGTTTTTGATAATCGAGGGGATTAAGAGTTATGGGGAGAGGGCGGGAATGTGGAACTGAGACACGACAGATCAGCCATGATCTTATTGAATGGCGGGGCAGGCTCGAGGGGCTAGATGGCCTACTCCTGCTCCTATTTCTTATGTTCTTATGGACAGGGTGTGCGAGTAATTTGAGGGACGAGGCACGGTGCTCATTGTGTGTTTGAGAGGAATGCGTGACCTGTGGTTCCCAAAGCTTGGCACGGACCAAAGCTTGGCACAGTGATTAGCACTGCTGCCTCACAGCGCCAGGGACCCGGGTTCGATTCCCGGCTCAGCGCACAGTGGGTTAGCGCCGCTGCCTCGCAGCGCCAGGGACCCGGGTTCGATTCCCGGCTCAGCGCACAGTGGGTTAGTGCTGCTGCCTCACAGCGCCAGGGACCCGGGTTCGATTCCCGGCTCAGCGCACACTGGGTTAGCGCTGCTGCCTCACAGCGCCAGGGACCCGGGTTCGATTCCCGGCTCAGCGCACAGTGGGTTAGCGCTGCTGCCTCACAGCGCCAGGGACCCGGGTTCGATTCCCGGCTCAGCGCACAGCGGGTTAGCGCTGCTGCCTCACAGCGCCAGTGAACCCGGGTTCGATTCCTGGCTCAGTGCACAGCGGGTTAACGCTGCTGCCTCACAGCGCCAGGGACCCGGCTTCGATTCCTGGCTCAGCGCACAGTGGGTTAGCGCTGCTGCCTCACAGCGCCAGGGACCCGGCTTCGATTCCCAGCTTGGGTCACTGTCTGTGTGGAGTCTACATGCTCTCCTCGTGTCTGTGTGGGTTTCCTCTGGGTGCTTCGGTTTCCTCCCACAGTCCGAAAGAATGTGCGGGTTAGGGTGGATTGGGTCACTGTCTGTGTGGAGTCTACATGTTCTCCCCGTGTCTGTGTGGGTTTCCTCCCACAGTCCGAAAGATGTGCTTGGTGAGGTGGATTGACCTGAACAGGCGCCGGAATGTGGCGACTAGGGGATTTTCACTTCATTGCAGTGTGAATGTAAGACTTACTTGTAACTAATAAATAAACTTTAATTCTGAAGAAGCCTCATGAATCAGTTTGATTCTACAATTGCCAACGGCTCCATTATCGCAACTGACGGGACGATGGGAGGCAAATAGGTGGACCCGGGGTTTTATTCTGCATGGCAATTCCCAATTTCTGATGCGCGTTTTCATCGGTTGCGGTTAGTAAAGTTTATTTATTATCAGGCTTACATTAACACTGCAATGAAGTTACTGTGAAAATCCCCTCGTGGTCACACTCTGGCACTTGTTTGGGTTACACTGAGGGAGGATTTAGCATGGCCAATGCACTCTAACCCGCACATCTTTGGATTGTGGGGGGAAACCTGAGCACCCAGAGGAAACCCACACAGACATGGGGAGAACATGCAGATTCCACACAGTGACCCAAGCTGGGAATTGAACCCAGGTCCCCGGTGCTCTGAGGCAGCAGTGTTAACCCACCGTGCCAGTGTGAGGTAAGTGGAGCTAACGATGTGAGGGGAGCAGCAAGTCAGACAGCACTTACCATTTCATCCGTTCCCATGTAGGACACCACGGCAGTCAGCGTCTGAACGGTGTAGAAGACCACCAGCGGGTTGTCGTGGTCCTCCAGGGTCTGGTGGAAGAGTCGCATCAGCTCGCGGAAGTGACGCTTGAAGGACTCAGTGCTGATGTCCACCACGGTGCTGAGTAGCAGCATCCCAACCTGGAGACCAGAGCAGGGAGAAAATTAACCTGTCACTTACACAGCAGAGATCCAGCGCCGTCACCACACAATCACTCCCGTGGGAATGGGAACACAAACGGAGGCATGTAGACAGGCATGACAATGTTCCACATCCACTTTGCTTACTCAAGCTATCAAACCCACCCTCTCAGCCCATCAGTGCCTCTACTTTCTCAGGACGCTAAGGAAAGTTAAGAACAAAGAAAATTCCAGCACAGGAACAGGCCCTTCGGCCCTCCAAGCCTGCACCAACCATGCTGAGTCTGAACTTAAACCCTCTACCCTTCCGGGGACCATATCCCTCTATTCCCATCCTATTCATGGATTTGTCCAGGCACCCCTTAAAACTCACTATCGTATCTGCTTCCACTCCCTCCCCCAGCAGCGAGTTCCAGGCACCCACCACCCTCTGTGTTAAAAAGGAAGGCGATGGCTAAGTGGTATGATGGCTGGACTATTAATCCAGAAACTCAGCTAATGTTCTGAGGACCCAGGTTCGAATCCCACCATGGCAGATGGTGGAATTTGAATTCAACAAAAAAAAAATCTGGAATTAAGAATCTACTGATGACCCATTGTCGGTAAAACCCATTTGGTTCACTCATGTCCTTTAGGTAAGGAAACCCGGTCTGGCCTACATGTGACTCCAGAGCCACAGCAATATGGTTGACTCTCAACTGCCCTCTAATTGCAACTAGGGATGGGCAATAAATGCTGGCCCAGCCAGCAACACCCATGTCCCATAAATGAATTAAAAAAAGTAAAAATGTCCGCTGCGGACTCTCCCCAACTTTTACAGATGCCCCATAGAAAGCATTCTTTCTGGTTGGATCACAGCTCGGTCTGGGCTCCTGCTCTGCCCAAGACCGCAAGGAACTACAAAAGGGTGGTGAATGTAGCCCCAATCCATCACACAAACCAGCCTCCCATCCATTGACTCTGTCTATACTTCCCGCTGCCTCGGGGGGGGGAAAAGCAGCCGGTATAATTAAGGACCCCCCCCCCCCCCCACCCCCCCACACACCCCGGACATTCTCTCTTCCACCTTCTTCCGTCGGGGAAAAAGATACAAAAGTCTGAGGTCCCGTACCGACCGACTCAAGAACAGCTTCTTCCCTGCTGCTGTCAGACTTTTGAATGGACCGACCTCGCATTAAGCTGATCTTTCTCTACACCCTCGCTGTGACTGTAACACTACATTCTCTCCTTTCCTTCTCTATGAACAGTATGCTTTGTCTATATCACGCGCAAAAAACAATACTTTTCACTGTATCCCAATACATGTGTCAAGAATAAATCAAATAAAGGCGACTTGACAACTCAGTCTTCCAGGGGCTACAGAATTCCAAAGGTTCACAATCCTAACTCCGTCTCAGCTCAGTCCTGATGGACCAGCCCCTTATTCTGAGACCGTGAGTTCTCGATTCCCCCTTCTAGAGAAACATTTTCTCATCATTGACACTGGCGATCCCCTTCAAGATGTTCATTTTTCAATGAGATCACTCTCATTCTTCTAATCTCTGTGAAATATAAATGATTCTACTCAATCACTATTCATTGAAAAATCCCACCCCATTAGAGGAAAGTAAACTAGGTTAGTTTGGTTAGCACTGCTGCCTCATAGCGCCAGGGACCCGGGTTCGATTCCCAGCTTGGGTCACTGCCTACGTGGGGTTCCTCCAGTTTCCTCCCACAGTCCGAACGATGTGTAGGTTAGGTGGATTGGCCATGCTAAATCGCCCCTTTTTGAGAGAGAGGGACGAGCTAGGATCAATGCATGGGGTTATGGGGATAGGGCCTAGGTGGGATCGTGGTTGGTGCAGACTCAATGGGCTGAATGGCCTCCTCCTGCACTGCAGGGATTCTATGGTTCGATGACATGTTTCCTAGCCTTTCCCTGTTGGTTTGTGCAGCCAGTCCTCATAATTTAACATCCTCAGCTCCAGCTTCCTTCTGACCACTCAGTATCCTGGTGTTATAGATGGATTTGATGTTGCACTATATGTTAATACACGTGACGTGTATTGTTTCTTGCACACTATACAGACAAAGCATACCGTTCATAGAGAAGGAAAGGAGAGGGTGCAGAATGTAGTGTTACAGTCACAGCGATTGTGTAGAGAAAGATCAACATAATGCGAGGTAGGTCCATTCAAAAGTCTGACAGCAGCAGGGAAGAAGCTGTTCTTGAGTCGGTTGGTACGGAACCTCAGACTTTTGTATCTTTTTCCCGACGGAAGAAGGTGGAAGAGAGAATGTCCGGGGTGCGTGGGGGGGGCCTTAATTATGCCGGCTGCTTTTCCCAAGGCAGCGGGAAGTGTAGACAGAGTCAATAGATGGGAGGCTGGTTTGTGAGATGGATTGGGGGCTACATTCACGACTTCTGTAGTTCCTTGCGGTCTTGGACAGAGCAGGAGCCCAGACCGAGCTATGATCCAACCAGAAAGAATGCTTTCTATGGTGCATCTGTAAAAGTCGGTGAGAGTCGTAGCTGACATGCCAAATTTCCTTTACGTTCTGAGAAAGTAGATGCGCTGATGGGGCTTTCTTAACTATAATGTTGGGGTGGGGGGGCGGAGAAGAACTAGGACAAGTTGTTGGTGATCTGGATACCTAAAAACTTGAAGCTCTCGACCCTTTCTACTTTGTCCGTGTTGATGTAGACAGGGGCACGTTCTCCTTTACACTTCCTGAAGTCGATGACTATCTCCTTTGGTTTGTTGACATTGAGGGAGAGATTTTTGTTGACGCACCAGTTCACCAGTACTCCGTCTCATCATTGTTTGAGATCTGACTCACTACAGTGCTGTCATCAGCAAGCTTGAAAATCCCTACGGAATCCCTACAGTGCAGAGGAGGCCATCTGCACCGACTCTCCGACACAGCATCACACCCAGTTCCAACTCCTGCCATATCCCATAACCCATACATTGACCTTGCTAATCCCCCTACATTACATATCTCTAGACACTAAGGTGCAATTTAGCATGGCCAATCCATGTAACTTGTACATTTTTGGACACTAAGGGGCAATTTAGCATGGCCAATCCACCTAACCTACACATCTTTGGACACTAAGGTGCAATAATAGCATGGCCAATCCATGCAACCTGTATATCTTTGGACACTAAGGGGCAATTTATCATGGCATTTAACCAACACATCTTTGGAGTGTGGAAGGAAACTGGAGCACCCAGAGGAAACCCACGCAGACACAGGGAGAAGGTGCAAACTCCACATAGACAGTCACCCACGGCTGGAATTGGTCCCGGGTCCCTGGCACTGTGAGGTGGCAGTGCTAATCACTTTGTCACTGTGTACCCCCACTCCAGGGAGGTACAGGAGCTGCAACCCATCAAAAGGGGAGAACACCACAAATAACAAGCCTTCCCCGAGCGAGGTCGTTAAACCCCGGCCAAGATATTTACACAGACCAAAATCGGATCCACCCAGACCACAAAACAGCGCCAGATTACTGGGGAGGGAGTCGAAGGCATCACTGATATGCCAAGTCTCCCCCCACGTACCTGTCTCTCCTCTGGAACACTGCTCTTTGTCCACTGGGTTATGAATTGAAGAAGTTGTGGCCATTTCTCTGGTGTTTCGTGCTTGACTATGATGGCGGCCAGCTGAGCTACCGAGTGCCGTACCTTGTGCCTGCAAAAGGCAATGAGACAGTGGTGAGAAACGGGTCAGCTTTGGGTGGGGGTAGCCCTCACCCAGCGGTACGTCAGAAGCTACTTCCAATCAGGCTTGCTAGCAGCGGACAGTGAGAAAGCAGTCAAGTGGAGGGGCTGAATGGCCTACTCATGCTGCAAAGCTCTATGGTGCTGGGTCAGTTCAATGGGACATTGCCACTGCACGTTGAAAGGTCAGTGACAGCATATTATAGCAACAGGAGACTATTTGGCCTCTCCTCAATTATATCAGCAGATTTGTACTTTAAATCGACAGAACTAACCACCTTGTTTACTTAACATAAAGTTAAAGTTAATTTATTAGTCACAAGTAAGGCCTACATTAACACTGCAATGAAGTTACTGTGAAAATCCCCTAGTCGCCACACTCTGGCGCCCATTCAGGTTACACTGAGGGAGAATTTAGCGCAGCCCAATGCATTTAACCAACACATCTTTCAGACTGTGGGAGGAGTGCTAGCTGGAGTACTGTGTGCAGTTTTGGTCACCGCACTTGTGCAAGGATATTTTGGCCTTGGAGGGAGTGCAGAGGAGGTTTACTAGGCTGATACCAGAGTTGGGGGGGGTTGAGCTATGAGGAGAGGCTGAATAAACTAGGCTTGTACTCGTTAGAGTTTAGAAGGATGAAGGGGGATCTCATTGAGACGTACAAGATGATGAATGGGATGGATAGGATAGAGGTGGAGAGGCTCTTCCCGCTCAGAAAGGACAGCAGGACCAGAGGGCACAGCCTCAAGATAAGGGGGGGGGACAGTTTAGAACGGAGTTGAGGAGGAACTTCTTCGCTCAAAGGGTGGTGAATCTCTGGAATTCTCTGCCCGTTGAAGTGGTGGAGGCTGCCTCGCTAAATATATTTAAGACACGGGTAGATAGGTTTTTGGCAGGCAAGGGGATTAAGGGTTATGGGGAGAGGGCGGGAATGTGGAACTAAGCCACTTCAGATCAGCCATGATCTTATTGAATGGCGGGGCAGGCTCGAAGGGCTAGATGGCCTATTCCTGCTCCTATTTCTTATGTTCTTATGAAACCGGAGCACCCGGAGGAAACCCACGCAGACACAGGGAGAATGTGCAGTCTCCACACAGACAGTGACCCGGGTCCCTGGCGCTGAGGCAGCAGCGCTAACCCACTGTACCACTGTGCCATCCCTAGTCTAACAATTCAGAATGTTCCCTCCCGGACCTCGAATTAACTCCCCAGAGATGCTGCCAGACCTGTCGAGTGTCTCCAGCATTTTCTGCTTTGAGATTTCCGCTATCCATGGTACTTGGCTTGTGAAAAAAATCTGTCAATCTCAGCTTCACTGATCCCAGTTTTTTGAGGGGGGGGGGGTAGGGAAAAAGTTAGGATTTTCCACCCACTCTGTGTGTGAAGACAAGTTTCCTGACATGGCACAGGACAACGGGGGACAGGGGGCAGAATTCTCCGCAATAAAATTCTAAGTGTTGAGTTTGCAGGAAAACTGGAGTAATTCAGGCTGGTTTTTTTTCAGTGGGAGTCTATTCCCACCCAGGAGGCTGAAACCAACAGGCCCTCTGCGCGTGCCCCGAACTGTCAGCCTCCCCATTTGCTGGCTGGCAGGATCCCTGCAGTGCGGCCCCGCTCCCCTCTTCCCCCACAATCCGAAAGCAGCCATCCAGGACCATTCCTGCCCTCCCGAACCTTCCCACCCCACCCACCCCCCCAAACCCCCATCCGGACCTCCTCGTTCTCCAGCCTACCCCCCCCACGCCCGACAGTGCCAATGCCCTCACAGTCCTGCAGTGCAGACACCTCTGCAGGCAGAATCCCCCCCACACGCTCTGGCAGACCCCTTAGCCTGCCCCAAACATTGGCCTCCCTCCTGCTCGCCCCAATCGATCCCAATGTAGTGTTGCAGCACCGCACCCCCCCCAACCCACTAATCACCCCCGAGACCCCATCCCAATATGCCCCACCCCCTGCCCTGTGGGCACTGCCAGGGTGCCCCCCCCAGGCATGGTCACATTACCCCATGGGGACTGCCAGGGTGCCCCCCCAGGCATGGTCACATTACCCCATGGGGACTGCCAGGGTGCCCCCCCCAGGCATGGTCACATTACCCCGTAGGGACTGCCAGGGTGCCCCCCCCCCCCCCAGGCATCGTCACATTACCCCATGGGGACTGCCAGGGTCCCCCCCCCAGGCATGGTCACATTACCCCGTAGGGACTGCCAGGGTGCTCATGCGCAGGGGGTGGCCACGCCCCTGCACTGGGGTATCCCGTATTGTCCCCCCTTCACTCTAGCCAGGTCAGGCCACTAGCTCCCTGAAAGTGGGGAGTGAGTGTAATCCCTGCTGGAGTCAATCACTCTGGCAGGCTGGGAGAGGCTCACGGGCCCAGAGAATTCAGACCCGGGGCATTTAAATGCTAGCCCCACTTCTCCGCCGATTTCCAGCACGGAAGTCTGGCGCTGGGGGACACTTGCAAGGCACAATCTCTCGCGTGAATCCCATGCATTGCTCCTAAAGAATTAGCACAGCGGGATGGGAAAATCGCCCCCAGACAGACAGGGAGAGAGAGGAGCCGCGACAGAGGCGGGGGGGGGGGGGGGTCCATGCACAGAGGGAAAGAAAGAGTGAAAGTGAGCAGGAGAAACAGAGAAAAGAGTAAAAAAACCGAGAGAGAGAAAAAGAGCGAGTTTCTAGACGGAGCACTGGAGGCTGAGGGGTGACCTTATAGAGGTCTATAAAATAATGAGGGGCACAGATCAGCTAGATAGTCAATATCTTTTCCCCAAAGGTAGGGGAGTCTAAAACTAGAGGGCAGAGGTTTAAGGTGAGAGGGGAGAGATACAAAAGTGTCCAGAGGGGCAATTTTTTCACACAGAGGGTGGTGAGTGTCTGGAACAAGCTGCCAGAGGTAGTAGTAGAGGCGGGTACAATTTTGTCTTTTAAAAAGCATTTAGACAGTTACATGGGTAAGATGGGTGGAAAGGGATATGGGCCACATGTGGGCAATTGGGACCAGCTTAGGGGTTTAAAAAAGGCGGCGTGGACAGGTTGGGGCATAAGGGCCTGTGTCCATGCTGAAAACCTCTCTGACTCTTAAACCTGTATGCATTATTCAGTAGGTAGCTCTGAGCAGACAATAACGAGCTTAATGGACAGGGATAGCACTGCCTCTGGCTTTCAGCAATCTGCAAACGCTTGGTCATGTTCATTCCCGTCAATCATTCTGCTCGTACAAAGAGCAATCTGTTTTGCTGTGCTGACCCCTCACGTTGTCAGCAGACACCCAGTATCCCAGGCATTGAATCCACAGCTACCTACGTTCATGCCCCAGGTATTGTACAGTGCCAGCACTTACTCGCGTTCCTGCTGCAGAGACTGTAGAACCACTGGCTTCAAACTGAGGGGAGGAAAGAGAGAGACAGGATGTCAGCACATCTGAATCTGTGCAAAAACAGAGCTCATACTGTGTACACGCACTTTTCCAGTTCAACACAAGCGCAAGTCAGATACAGAGTAAAGCTCCCTCTACACTGTCCCCCCCCCCATCAAACACTCTCAGGACAGGTACAGCACGGGGTTAGATACAGAGTAAAGCTCCCTCTACACTGTCCCCCCCATCAAACACTCTCAGGACAGGTACAGCACGGGGTTAGATACAGAGTAAAGCTCCCTCTACACTGTCCCCCATCAAACACTCCCAGGACAGGTACAGCACGGGGTTAGATACAGAGTAAAGCTCCCTCTACACTGTCCCCCCCATCAAACACTCCCAGGACAGGGACAGCATGGGGTTAGATACAGAGTAAAGCTCCCTCTACACTGTCCCCCATCAAACACTCCCAGGACAGGTACAGCACAGGGTTAGATACAGAGTAAAGCTCCCTCTACACTGTCCCCCATCAAACACTCCCAGGACAGGTACAGCACGGGGTTAGATACAGAGTAAAGCTCCCTCTACACTGTCCCCATCAAACACTCCCAGATCAGGGAGGGTTAGGTTGTTTGGCAGAGACAAATTGCTCCTTATTGGGGTTATGGGGGTAGGGCCTGGATAGGATTGTGCTCAGTACAGATGTAATGGGCCAAATGGCCTCTTTCTACACTCTGGGAATTCAAGTCAGACACAGCACAGAATGTACAGGCAGTAGTAGAGGCGGGTACAATTTTGCCTTTTAAGAAGCTTTTAGACAGTTACATGGGTAAGATGGGCATACAGGGATATGGGGCAAATGCAGGCAATTGGTACTAGCTTAGGGGTTTAAAAAAATGTGCGGCATGGACAAGTTGGGGCGAAGGGCCTGTTTCCATGCTGTAAACATCTAAGACCCAACCTATATTTGTTAAGGGTTATACATTATTGTGGCTGTTTTGTTCTTAATTGATAAAAGTTATTGCTAATTTTCTTACTATACATGTTAACTATATTCTTAAATAAACTTTGTTTGGTAAAAGCTCCCTCGTGCGTCATCTGTATTATACCTGGAGTGAACTCTCTCAAGCTTATCCTAACCAAACTCAAATTGCAAAACTTATGATCCAGGTGGGCTTCATAAAACACCGGAATTCCTGACCTGAATTATAACTAAATGTGTAAAAAAGTCATCACGTACTTCTCTTTGAGGTCCACTGACAGTTTCTTCCAATGTTTGGCAACTCTTCTCCGCACAAGCACGGCTGCAAACTGACGAATCTGAAGTAGACAGGGGAGAACAGGGTGAGTTTGCACATCGCTGGAGAGGGGCAGTGGAAGGAAACATCAGAAATTAAATACCAACAAAATGGGCGGCACAGTGATTAGCACTGCTGCCTCACAGCACCAGGGACCCAGGTTCAATTCCTGGCTTGGTCACCCCACTTGTGTGGAGTTTGCACATTCTCCCCGTGACTGCAGGGGTTTCCTCCGGGCACTCCTGTTTCCTCCCCCACAGTCCAAAGGTTAGGTGGAATGGCCATGCTAAATTGACCCAACTGTCAGGGGGATTAACAAGGTAAATGTGTCAGGTCACGAGAATAGGGCTCGGTTGGGATTGCAGTCAGTACAGAATCGATGGTCCAAATTCTTCCCGCTCAGAAAGGACAGCAGGACTAGAGGGCACAGCCTCAAGATAAAGGGGGGGGGGACGGGGGGGTGCAGTTTAGAACAGGGTTGAGGAGGAACTTCTTCACTCAAAGGGTGGTGAATCTCTGGAATTTTCTGCCCGTTGAAGTGGTGGAGGCTGCCTCGCTAAATATATTTAAGTCATGGGTAGATAGGTTTTTGGTAGGCAAGGGAATTAACGGTTATGGGGAGAAAGTGGGAAAGTGGAACTGAGCCACTTCAGATCAGCCATGATCTTATTGAATGGTGGGGCAGGCTGGAAGGGCTAGATGGCCTTCTCCTGCTCCTATTTCTTATGTTCTTATGTTCAAATGGCCTCCTTCTATGTTGTAGGGATTCTCTCACTCATGATTCTATGACCACAGAGGGTTCAAAGGCACCTAACCAGGTTAGATAAGAGCCAATGCCAGCTGGCTCTATACAGAAACTAAAAACAACAGTAGGCCATTCAGCCCTTCGAGCCTGCTTCACTGTTCATTTTGATCATGGCTGATCATCAAATTCAATGTCCCGATCGCCTTCCCCCCATATCCCTCAACACCTTTAGCCCCAACAGCTATTTCAAGAAATTGGATATCACAAAACATTTTGGCCTCAACTACTTTCTGTGGGAGTGAATTCCACACATTCACCACCCTCTGGGTGAAGAAATTTCTCCCTCACCTCAGTTCTAAAAGGTTTACTCCTTATTCTCAAACTCTGACCCCCTAGTTCTGGGCTCCCCCCCATCGGAAGGTAATGGCCTAATGGTATTATCACTAGATTATTAATCCAGAAACTCAGCTATTGTGCTTGGGACCCAGATGGTGGAATTTGAATTCAATAAAAAAAATCTGGAATTAAGAATCTACTGATGACCCAGTCTGATATCGATTGTCTGGAACACCCATCTGGTTCCTTTAGGGAAGGAAATCTGCCGTCCTTACCTGGTCTGGCCTACACGTGACTCCAGAGCCACAGCAATGTGGTTGTCTCTCAACTGCCACCCAAGGGCAACTAGGAATGGGCAATAAACGCTGGCCCAGCCAGTGATGCCCTGTGTCCCACAGTTCAATTTAAAAAAAAATTAATCTGAATCAACCCTGTTAGAATTTCATAAGTTTCTATGAGATGACCTGTCTCTCTTCTAAACTCCAGTGAATAAAAATATTCCTAACTGAATTAGTCTCTCCTCATATGACAGTCCTGCCATGCCATGAATCAGCCTTACTGGTAAACCTTTGCTGTACTCCCTCTGTAACAAGGACATCCTTCCCCAGATAAGGACGCCACAATACTCCAGTGTGGCTTCACCAGTGCCCTGTACAATTGCAGTAAAACATCTCTATTCTTACATAGTCAGCAATGCCAAGGTGGGAAGGTTCTGAGATTCCCACAGGGATTGAGAACTATCTTGCCTGTTCTTTCCCCAAAAGATTTTATGTCCACCCAAGAGACAGGGCCTCATTTTAAAGTCTCAGATGCAAAAGTCCACTCTGTGGGTGCCAGTTCTTTGGGAAAGGAATTAATGGGTACTTTTCAAATTGGCAGACAGTAACTACTGGGGTGCCACAGGGATCGGTGCTGGAACCCCAGTTATTCACAATATATATTCATTATTTGGATGAGGGAACAAAACATAACATCTCGAAGTTTGTAGATGATATCAAGTTGGATGGGAGAGTGAACTGTGACGAGGATGCAGAATCCTTCAGAACGATTTGGACAGGTTGGGTGAGTGGGCAAATCAATGGCAGATGTAGTGTAATTTGGATAAGTGTAGGTGATTCACTTGGGAGGCAAAAACAAGAAGGCAGATTACTGCTGGATGGGTGTAAATTGGGAGAGGGGTGTGTGCAGCGGGACCTGGGTGTACTTGTGCATCAGTCGCTGAAGGTAAGAGTCAGGTGAGGCAGGGGGTAAAGAAGGCAAATGGTGTGTTGGCCTTTATTGCGAGAGGTTTCAAGTACAGGAACAGGGATGTGTTGTTGCAATTATTCAGAGCCTTGGTGAGGCCACACCTAGAGTATTGTGGGCAGTTTTGGTCTCCTTTTCTGAGGAAGGATGCTCTTGCTCTCGAGGGAGTGCAGCAAAGGGTTTCCCAGGCTGATTCCGGGGATAGCAGGACTGATGTATGAGGAGAGATTGACGAGGTTAGGATTGTTTTCGCTGGAGTTCAGACGAATGGAGGGGGGGCAGGGTTAGAATCTCATGCAAACTTAAATTTCTAACAGGACTAGACAGGGTAGATGTTCCCGATGGTGGAGGGGAATCCAGAACCAGGGGGTCACAATCTGAGGATTCTGTGTAGACCATTTAGGACAGAGTTGAGGAAACATTTCTTCACCCAAAGAGTAGTGAGCCTGTGGAATTCATTCCCACAGGAAGTAGTTGATGCCAAAACATTGAATGTGTTCAAGAGCCGGTTGGATATAGCACTTGGGTCAAATGGGATCAAAGGTTTTGGGGAAAAAGCAGGATTACGCTGTTGAGTTGGATGATCAGCCATGATCTTAATGCATGGCAGAGCAGGCTCAAAGGGCCGAACAGCCTCCTCCTGCTCCTATCTTCTATGTTTCTATATAAAGCCCACTCCCTTGTTCCTTCCCCATATCGCCATCATCCTTTTGCCTCAAAAAGGAAGAGCAGAAACTGATGGCCAAGTTCCGCACACATGAGGATGGCCTCAACCAGGATCTTGGGTTCATGTCACACTCTGTGTAACCCCCCACGATTTTACCTGGACTTGCAAAATCTCACTAATTGTCCAGGCTTGACACAATCAACACCGCTTTAACCTGTGATTAACCCTCTCTCCACTCACTCTGTCTGTACCTGTGAAGACTTGATTACCTGTAACGACTCGCATTCCATCCATTATCTTGCAATTGTGTCTCTGTCTATATATGCCATTTCGTGGACCCAACTCTCCACTCACCTGATGAAGGAAAGTGCTCCAAGAGCTCGTGATTCTAAATAAACCAGTTAGGCTTTAACCTGGTGTTGTGAGACTTCTTACTGTGTCTACCCCAGTCCAACGCTGACATCTCCACATCACAAATATTTGTTGGGGACAAAGTGAAAAGGATCGTGAGCTTCAAGTTTTTAGGTGTCCAAATCACCAACAACCTGTCCTGGTTGTTCATGCTGACACTATAGTTAAGAAAGCCCACCAATGCCTCTTCTTTTTGGAAGACAAAAGAAATTTGGCATGTCTCACCAACTTTTACAGATGCCCCATAGAAAGCATTCTTCCTGGTTGGATCACAGCTCGGTCTGGGCTCCTGCTCTGCCCAAGGCCATAAGGAACTACAAAAGGGTGGTGAATGTAGCCCAATCCATCACGCAAACCAGCCCCCCATCCATTGACTCTGTCTACACTTCCCGCTGCCTCGGTATAATAAAGCAGCCAGTATAATTAAGGACCCCCCCACACACCCCAGACACTCTCTCTTCCACTTTCTTCCGTCGGGGAAAAAGGTACAAAAGTCTGAGGTCATGTAGCGACCGACACAAGAACAGCTTCTTCCCCGCTGCTGGCAGACTTTTGAATGGACCTACCTCGCATTAAGCTGATCTTTCTCTACACCCTCGCTGTGACTGTAACACTACATTCTGCACGCTCTCCTTTCCCTCTCTATGAACGGCATGCTTTGTCTGTATAGTGCGCTAGAAACAATACTTTTCACTGTATCCCAATACATGTGACAATAATAAATCAAATTAAAACAAATCAAATATTTATCCAATTCTGCTCCGACATTCGCCACTGAAATTTCTTCCACTGCCCCTTAGGTTTGTTACTAAATGCAACAACTTTCTTTGCATAAAAAAAAATGGAGATGTCCTTTCTCCTGCTGGTTCGTTTTCCTGGTAGCTGGGTCCGTGTGGTTAGCCAACACCAGCCCAGATCTATCCCACACACCCTCCCCCCAGCCAGTGGGAACATTTTTGTTCTGCAGAATAAAGTTAGAAGTTGTTTACCTGAGGGTTTGGTGAGCTGGTGAGGATGTTGCAGAGTGCAGGGACCACTGACGGATCCTTAAACGCGTCCTTCAACTGAGCTGTGGCCTGCGGTTGGGACAAGAGGCAGAGGGGTTACATAGTCCATGGCGCAGGGGACAAGCTGCCCAAATTCACAAGCCACCCACCCCCACTTCCCCAGCCCGCCACTCACACCATGAAGATAGTGGGCACACTGTACCTTTAACACAGAATCAAACAGACAATAATGTGAAAAGAAGACACTTTCAGACTCCAGCCCCTTTTTAAATGATGCCAACTCAATAATTCAAAGGCCAAACGGAACACTGTCCCTTAGTGTCCAGAGATGTGTAGGTTAGCTGGATTGGCCATGCTAAACTGTCCCAAAGCGTCAGGGCGACTAGCCAGGGTAAATGCATGGGGTTACGGGGATAGAGCCTGGGCAGGATTGTAGTCACTGCAGACTTGATGGGCTGATTGGCCTCCTCCTGCACTGTAGGGGTTCTATGTCCCTTCATGAGTTCAGTGCTTTGTCTTCTCCCTCCCTCTCTCTCTCTCCGTTTGGCAAAATTGTACAAGGTTTATAAGCACCATCACATGTAAATATCATGGACCATTTCCAAAAGCAACCTAGTGGGAATGATCATTCCTACTGTTGTAAAACATTGTCATCTTGTTTCTAAACCTGAGGGGGTGGCACGCTGGTACAGTGGTTAGCACTGCTGTCTCAGTGCCAGGGACCCAGATTCGATTCCCAGCATAGCTCACTGTCTGCATAGAATTCGCTCACTGTCTGCATAGAATTCGCACATTCTCCCCGCGTCTGCATGGGTTTCCTCTGGGTGCTCCGGTTTCCTCCCACAGTCTGTAAGACGTGCTGGTTAGGTGGATTGGCCATTCTAATTTCTCCCTCAGTGTACCCGAACAGGCACTGGAGTGTGGCCACTAGGGGATTTTCACAGTAACTTCATTACAGTGTTAATGTAAGCTGACTTGTGAGACTAATAAATAAACTTTAAACGTTAAAGGCATCCTCTGAGCAGGAGGAAACCTGCTGCCTCCCTCAGGAAAGTTAAAGTTTATTTATTAGTCACAAGAAGAGCGTCTTGACAAGTACATGAATAGGATGGGAATGGAGGGATATGGTCCCCGGAAGGGTGGGGGTTTTAGTTCAGTCGGGGCAGCATGGTCAGTGCAGGCTTGGAGGGGCCGAAGGGCCTGTTCCTGTGCTGCAATTTTCTTTGTTCTAAGGCTTACATTAACACTGCAAAGTTCCTGTGAAAAGCGCCTTGTCACCACAGCGTCTGTTCAGGTCAATGTACCTAACCAGCACATCTTTCAGAATGGGGGAGGAAACCAGAGCACCCGGAGGAAACCCACGTAGACACGGGGAGAACGTGCAAACGTGCTATGAAGCAACAGTGCTGAACACTGTGCCACCATGCTGCCTACTGCGTAATTGGGCCTACTCCTTGATACCAGTTTTTCCACTACCCATAATACAATCTTAGAGACTGCGCCATCTTCTCCCAGAATGCTCTTCAGTGAAACCTATCTGTCACCTCTCTGATTGCCAGCTATATATAACCCTGGTTAGGCCGCATTTGGAGTATTGTGTGCAGTTCTGGTCACCACACTACCAGAAGGATGTGGAAGCTTTGGAGAGAGTGCAAAGAAAGTTCACCAGGATGTTGCCTGGACTTGAGGGTGTCGGATATGAGGAGAGGTTGAATAAACTAGGATTGTTTTCACTGGAAAGACAGAGGCTGAGGGGAGACCTGATAGAGGTCTACGAAATGATGGCAGGCATTGGCAGGATGGAGGGTCAGAGCAGCTATTTCCCAGGGTGGAAGTGTCAGTTACAAGCGGACACAGGTTCAAGGTGAGAGAGGAATGTTTTAGGGAGATGTGCGGGGGGAGTTTTTCACACAGAGAGCGGTGGGTGCCTGGAACGTGCTACCAGAGGAGGTGGTGGAAGGAGGGACATCAGCAACATTGAAGAGGCGGCTGGATAGGTAGATGAAGAGCGAGGAAATAGAGGGATACGGAGTAAGTTCTAATATTTTTTAGTTTAATTAGGGCAATCGGCACAGGTTTGGAGGGCCGAAGGGCCTGTTCCTGTGCTGTACTGTTCTTTGTTCTTCATGATGCACTGTCACATGCTTAAATGTGACTGTTCAGTGGGAATTTAACAGATTCAGAGTTGAGGTCCCACGGGCGGATATGGCTACCCGAGGTGTCGTGTGTTGAATTCTGGCCGATGCGCAGTATCTAACGTATCGGATGGCATCTGTTTCAAAAGCCCTCAAAATTCTCGACACTATCCAGGACATTCAGGAGTGCGGCTCCCCAGCAACAATCTCCGCTCGCCTAGATGAGCGCGGCTCCCCAGCAACAATCTCCGCTCGCCTGGACGAGCGCGGCTCCCCAGCAACAATCTCCGCTCGCCTGGACGAGCGCGGCTCCCCAACAACAATCTCCGCTCGCCTGGACAAGCGCGGCTCCCCAGCAACAATCTCCGCTCGCCTGGACGAGTGCGGCTTCCCAGCAACAATCTCCGCTCGCCTGGACGAGCGCGGCTCCCCAACAACAATCTCCGCTCGCCTGGACGAGTGCGGCTCCCCAACAACAATCTCCGCTCGCCTGGACGAGTGCGGCTCCCCAACAACAATCTCCGCTCGCCTGGACGAGCGCGGCTCCCCAACAACAATCTCCGCTCGCCTGGACGAGCGCGGCTCCCCAGCGACAATCTCCGCTCGCCTGGACGAGCGCGGCTCCCCAGCAACAATCTCCGCTCGCCTGGACGAGTGCGGCTCCCCAGCAACAATCTCCGCTCGCCTGGACAAGCGCGGCTCCCCAACAACAATCTCCGCTCGCCTGGACGAGCGCGGCTCCCCAGCAACAATCTCCGCTCGCCTGGACGAGCGCGGCTCCCCAGCAACAATCTCCGCTCGCCTGGACAAGCGCGGCTCCCCAACAACAATCTCCGCTCGCCTGGACGAGCGCGGCTCCCCAACAACAATCTCCACTCGCCTGGACGAGCGCGGCTCCCCAACAACAATCTCCGCTCGCCTGGACAAGCGCGGCTCCCCAACAACAATCTCCGCTCGCCTGGACGAGCGCGGCTCCCCAACAACAATCTCCGCTCGCCTGGACGAGTGCGGCTCCCCAACAACAATCTCCGCTCGCCTGGACGAGCACGGCTCCCCAACAACAATCTCCGCTTGCCTGGACGAGCACGGCTCCCCAACAACAATCTCCACTCGCCTGGACGAGCACGGCTCCCCAGCAACAATCTCCGCTCGCCTGGACGAGTGCGGCTCCCCAACAACAATCTCCGCTCGCCTGGACGAGTGCGGCTCCCCAACAACAATCTCCGCTCGCCTGGACGAGTGCGGCTCCCCAACAACAATCTCCGCTCGCCTGGACGAGCACGGCTCCCCAACAACAATCTCCGCTCGCCTGGACGAGTGCGGCTCCCCAACAACAATCTCCGCTCGCCTGGACGAGCGCGGCTCCCCAACGACAATCTCCGCTTGCCTGGACGAGCGCGGCTCCCCAGCAACAATCTCCGCTCGCCTGGACGAGTGCGGCTCCCCAACAACAATCTCCGCTCGCCTGGACGAGTGTGGCTCCCCAACAACAATCTCCGCTCGCCTGGACAAGCGCGGCTCCCCAACAACAATCTCCGCTCGCCTGGACGAGCGCGGCTCCCCAACGACAATCTCCGCTCGCCTGGACGAGTGTGGCTCCCCAACAACAATCTCCGCTCGCCTGGACGAGTGCGACTCCCCAACGACAATCTCCACTCGCCTGGACGAGCGCGGCTCCCCAGCAACAATCTCCGCTCGCCTGGACGAGTGCGGCTCCCCAACAACAATCTCCGCTCGCCTGGACGAGTGTGGCTCCCCAACAACAATCTCCGCTCGCCTGGACAAGCGCGGCTCCCCAACAACAATCTCCACTCGCCTGGACGAGCGCGGCTCCCCAACAACAATCTCCACTCGCCTGGACGAGCGCGGCTCCCCAACAACAATCTCCGCTCGCCTGGACGAGTGCGGCTCCCCAACAACAATCTCCGCTCGCCTGGACGAGCGCGGCTCCCCAGCAACAATCTCCGCTCGCCTGGACGAGCGCGGCTCCCCAACAACAATCTCCGCTCGCCTG
Organism: Carcharhinus amblyrhynchos; assembly: GCF_965287045.1. Classification (NCBI taxonomy): domain Eukaryota; kingdom Metazoa; phylum Chordata; class Chondrichthyes; order Carcharhiniformes; family Carcharhinidae; genus Carcharhinus; species Carcharhinus amblyrhynchos. The sequence continues at coordinate 103,132 of NW_027650020.1, read as the reverse complement.
GACGAGTGCGGCTCCCCAACAATCTCCGCTCGCCTGGACGAGTGCGGCTCCCCAGCGACAATCTCCACTCGCCTGGACGAGTGCGGCTCCCCAACAACAATCTCCGCTCGCCTGGACGAGCGCGGCTCCCCAGCAACAATCTCCGCTCGCCTGGACGAGTGCGGCTCCCCAGCAACAATCTCCGCTCGCCTGGACGAGTGCGGCTCCCCAGCAACAATCTCCGCTCGCCTGGACGAGTGCGGCTCCCCAGCAACAATCTCCGCTCGCCTGGACGAGCGCGGCTCCCCAGCAACAATCTCCGCTCGCCTGGACGAGTGCGGCTTCCCAGCAACAATCTCCGCTCGCCTGGACGAGCGCGGCTCCCCAACAACAATCTCCGCTCGCCTGGACGAGTGCGGCTCCCCAACAACAATCTCCGCTCGCCTGGACGAGTGCGGCTCCCCAACAACAATCTCCGCTCGCCTGGACGAGTGCGGCTCCCCAACAACAATCTCCGCTCGCCTGGACGAGTGCGGCTCCCCAACAACAATCTCCACTCGCCTGGACGAGCGCGGCTCCCCAACAACAATCTCCGCTCGCCTGGACGAGTGCGGCTCCCCAGCAACAATCTCCACTCGCCTGGACGAGCGCGGCTCCCCAACAACAATCTCCGCTCGCCTGGACGAGCGCGGCTCCCCAACAACAATCTCCGCTCGCCTGGACGAGTGCGGCTCCCCAACAACAATCTCCGCTCGCCTGGACGAGCGCGGCTCCCCAACAACAATCTCCGCTCGCCTGGACGAGCGCGGCTCCCCAGCAACAATCTCCGCTCGCCTGGACGAGCGCGGCTCCCCAACAACAATCTCCACTCGCCTGGACGAGCGCGGCTCCCCAGCAACAATCTCCGCTCGCCTGGACGAGCGCGGCTCCCCAACAACAATCTCCGCTCGCCTGGACGAGCGCGGCTCCCCAGCAACAATCTCCGCTCGCCTGGACGAGCGCGGCTCCCCAACAACAATCTCCGCTCGCCTGGACGAGCGCGGCTCCCCAGCAACAATCTCCGCTCGCCTGGACGAGTGCGGCTCCCCAACAACAATCTCCGCTCGCCTGGACGAGTGCGGCTCCCCAACAACAATCTCCGCTCGCCTGGACGAGTGCGGCTCCCCAGCGACAATCTCCGCTCGCCTGGACGAGCGCGGCTCCCCAGCGACAATCTCCGCTCGCCTGGACGAGCGCGGCTCCCCAGCGACAATCTCCGCTCGCGGCTCCCCAACAACAATCTCCGCTCGCCTGGACGAGCGCGGCTCCCAACAACAATCTCCGCTCGCCTGGACGAGTGCGGCTCCCCAACAACAATCTCCGCTCGCCTGGACGAGCACGGCTCCCCAACAACAATCTCCACTCGCCTGGACGAGTGCGGCTCCCCAACAACAATCTCCGCTCGCCTGGACGAGTGCGGCTCCCCAACAACAACCTCCGCTTGCTTGGACGAGTGCAGCACTCCAGCGACAATCTCCGCTCGCTTGGATGAGTGCAGCTCCCAACAACAATCTCCGCTCGCCTGGACGAGTGCGGCTCCCCAGCGACAACCTCCGCTTGCTTGGACGAGTGCAGCACTCCAGCGACAATCTCCGCTCGCTTGGATGAGTGCAGCTCCCAACAACAATCTCCGCTCGCTTGGACGAATGCAGCATTCCAGCAACAATCTCCGCTCGCCTGGACGAGCGCAGCTCCCAACAACACTCCAGAAGCTCAACACCATCCGGGACAAAGCATCTCCCCCCCACTACTTGATTGACAAGCTAACTACCAACATTCACTCTCTCCACCATTGATGCACAGTGGTAGCCGTGTGTACCATCTGCAAGATGTACCGCAGCAATTCGCCAAGGCTCCTTCAACAGCAACTTCCAACCTACAACCACTGCCATCTCGAAGGACAAGGGGGAGAACACCACCACCTGGAGGTTCCCCCTCTGAGTCACTCACTGTTCCAGGCTTAGAAATTAATAAACAGTCTGTACTAGACAGACTCCTCATGGACTGCAGCAGTTCAAGGTGGAGGATAGAGATTTACAGCATGGAAACAGAGGAACAGAATGGCCCCACCCCCCGCCCTCCGGGGACAGTGGCCCCACCCCCGCACCACCAGGGACCGAGCAGCCCCGCCCCTTCCCGCCCCACCAGGGACAGGGCGGCCGCGCACCCCCCACCCACCCCGCCAGGGACATGAGTGAAACAGGGATGGAGGGTTATAGGAGACGGTTTTAAAAAGGGTCAGAGCCTCGGGACGTTACTGGAAATCTAATGCTGCAGGTTGACGTTTTGTCTCTTTTTACTCCACAGGTGTCGGTCCACCTTGTTGTCAAACGAGGGGCATGCACACAGTGGGTCGTGTGTGGACTGCTCTTGGATGTTTTGAGAGTGGCCTAGTACTTCGCGTCGTTGTGTGCGCTTAAACTTGGACCAGCAGATGGGCACCACAACAGCTCAGTGACTATCACTGCTAGCTGTGCAGATAGATGGATTTGGGCCAGTGTCTGCGGGAGTTTGCGCATTCTCCCCGTGGTTGCATGGGTTTTCTCCGGGTGCTCCGGTTTCCTCCCACACCCCAAAGATGTGCTCTTAGGCTGATTGGTGTAACAAATTGTCCCTAAACTATTCTGCCCTGAATCTGGTTTCCAATGGGGGTACCATACACATACACACGGGTCAAGGTAGGTGTAAGAAAAGGCTTTGTTAAGATGGTGGCGTGGGCTCGTTGGGCTGAAGGGCCTGTTTCCCGTGCTGGGTTGTGCTTTGTTCATTCCGCCAGCGACAGGGCGGCCCTGGCACCCCCCCCCTCCACCCGCCCTCCCACCCTGCCGGGGACAGGGCGGCCCCACCCACCCCCCCCCAACCCCGCCGGGGACAGGACGGCCCTGGCACCCACCCCCCACCCTGCCGGGGACAGGGCGGCCCCACCCACCCCCCCCAACCCCGCCAGCGACAGGGCGGCCCTGGCACCCACCCCCCACCCTGCCGGGGACAGGGTGGCCCCACCCACCCAGCCGGGGACAGGGCGGCCCCACCCCCCCAACCCCGCCGGGGACAGGGCGGCCCCACCCACCCCCCACCGGCGACAGGGTGGTCCTGGCACCCCCCCCGCCAGGGGCAGGGCAGCCCCGGCAACCCCCCCACCACCGGGCACAGGGCGGCCCCACCCACCCTGCCAGGGCAGCCCAGCACCCACACCCACCCCCACCCCAACCACCCCACTAGGGAGTTGGCCCCGCCCCCCACCAGGGACAGATGGCCCCGCCCCCCCACCAGGGACAGTTCCCTTCCCAGTGATTGACAGTCAGCTCCGCCCACAGCCATTGTTGGCAGCCCCGCCCCCTGCCCGGTGATTGGCAGTTCACCACCATTGCCCCTCCCCCCACCTAATGATTGGCCGTTAGACTCCGTTCCCCTCCCCCCCACCCGGCACCCGGCGACTGACGGCACCCCCCCCCTCGCCCGTGCCCCCGCCCCACCGGAGGCTGGTTCGCGGCCCCTCCCCCTCTGCCCGTTGATTGGCGGTTAGCCCACGGCCCCGCCCCCCCCTGCCCGCTGATTGGCGGTTAGCCCACGGGCCACGCGCCCGGGTTTTGAAAAGCGCTCGCGCTGCGCCGCCAGCTGGCAGTTGGCGCTCGAGCGCCGGGAGGAGCAACTGCCAGGGCTGCGGCCGGGCTGGGGCCTGTCCCTTCACGGTTAACCCAACCCCCTCCCCACATCAGACACCCATCCCCGCCACTCACACACCTGCTGGATCAGGGCCGTGTCCGGCTCCAGCAAGTTGTTCAGGATCTTCTCCAGGAATTCCGCCATGGCCGCCCTCTCAGTGCTCGCTCTGCTACCACCGCCCGGTTTCCCTCGCCTCTTTCACACACACACACACAGACTGTCACCGGCAACGTGCTTCCCTTCCGACTGGCTACTGCCTGCTGAGAGGCAGGAGGCGCCGCCCGACGCGGCGGTGGGGGGGGGAAGCAGCTGCCCGCCAGCAGCGCCGCCCTGCGACTGGGAGGACACGCGGCAGCGGCCGCGGGAGGACCGCGCTGGCCCCGCCCACAATTATGAGGATGTCGCGCCCGTCCCGCCCCTCATTGTATGGATTTCGCGACAACCCCGCCCCTTAATGATTAGGTGCGCGCCGGACCCGCCCCTCGTTGTGAGGATGTCGCGCCAACCCCGCCCACAGTTGAGGGGGAAGACCTCGCCGGCACCGCCCCCAATTGTTTATGACAGGACCGCTTTGGCCCCCCGCCCACAATTATGAAGATGTCGCGCCGACCACGCCCACAGTTGCTGGCAAGTCCGCGACAGCTCCCGCCCCCAAGTGAGCGACAGCTCGGCGTTGGCCCCGCCCACAATTACAAGGATGCCCCGCCCCCATTGCGAGGAAGATGGCTCAGTTGGAAGATCGCGCTAGCCCCGCCCCTAATTTGGATGTCGCATCAGCTCCGCCCCTAATTATTCAGAGGACAGCGCCAGCCCCGCCCCAATTTAGATGTCGCATCAGCCCTGCCCCTAATTATTCAGAGAACTCTGCCAGCCCCGCCCTCAATTATTGGAGGACCACACTAGCCCCGCCCACACTCATTGGGAGGACTGTGCCAGCCCCGCCCCCAATTATCAGGATTGCACATCAGCCCCGCCCCTAATTATTGAGAGGAGGGAGACAGCGCCTCCTGTCGGTGGGGGGAGGGGAATGGCACCCCCCCCATGGGTGGGAGGAGGAGAGATGGTGCCCCCCGTGGGTGGGAGGAGGGGGACAGTGCCCCCCCCCCCCTGTGGGTGGGAGGAGGGGGATGGCGCCCCCCCGTGGGTGGGAGGAGGGGGATGGCGCCCCCCCCCGTGGGCGGGAGGAGGGGGACGGCGCCCCCCCGTGGGTGGGAGGAGGGGGCCGGTGCCCCCGCCTGTGGGCGGGAGGAGGGGGACGGCGCCCCCCCGTGGGCGGGAAGAGTGGGATGGCGCCTCTGTCCCAAATGGTCTCCCCCCCCCCCCCCCCCCCCACCAATCCTCAGACCCCCTGGTTCTGGACTCCCCAGTAAAAAGTCCGACAACACCAGGTTCTAGTCCAACCGATTTATTTGATAATAGACTCACAAGCTTTCGAGGTTTCCCTCTTCGTCAGGTGAATGGAGAGTTCTGGCCTCAGACAGAGCATATAAAGCACAGACAGTTTAGAGATTACTGATTAGAATGCGAATCCTTACACCTAACCTGCTGTTCAAGACCTGAAGACATCTTCTCCGGAGTCTTCAACATATCATTGATGAAGACGAACATCTCGCCAGGGCTATCCCCACACCCCCACTTCTTGCCTTCAGACAACCACACAACCTCAAACAGACCATTGTTTGCAGCAAACTACCCAGCCTTCAGGAGAACAGTGACCACAATACCACACAACCCTGTCACAGCAACCTCTGCAAGACATGCCGGATCATCGACATGGATACCATCATCACACGTGAGAATACCGTCCACCAGGTACACGGCAAATACTCTTGCAACTCGGCCAACGTTGTCTACCTGATACGTTGCAAGAAAGGATGTCCCGAAGCATGGTACATTAGGGAGACCATGCAGACGCTACGGCAACGGATGAATGAACATCGCTCGACAATCACCAGGTAAGACTGTTCCCTTCCTGTTGGCGAACACTTCAGTGGTCACGGGCATTCAGCCTCTGACCTTCGGGTAAGCATTCTCCAAGGCGGCCTTCACGACACACGACAGCGCAGAGTCACTGAGCAGAGACTGATAGCCAAGTTCCGCACACATGAGGACGGTCTCAACAGGGATCTTGGGTTCATGTCGCACTATCTGTAACCCCCGTGACTTGCCTGGGTTTGCAAAACCTCACTGACTGTACTGTCTGGAGACAATACACATCTCTTTAAACTGTGATCAGTGCTCCTTCCACTCACATTGTCGGTCACTTCAGGTCTTGAACAGCAGGTTAGGTGTAAGGATTCGCATTCTAATCAGTAATCTCTAAACTGTCTGTGCTTTATATGCTCTGTCTGAGGCCAGAACTCTCCACTCACCTGACGAAGAGGGAAACCTCGAAAGCTTGTGAGTCTATTATCAAATAAATCGGTTGGACTAAAACCTGGTGTTGTCAGACTTTTTACTGTGTAACCGCGTCAAGACATCCTTATTCCTCTACTCAAATCCTGTACGGGCCACGTAAAACTCACATAGAGATACCACGGATAATAAAGAAAGGGAAAGGAACGTTGGCACTTCGAGCCGAGGGAAAAGAATATACAGTCGTAACTGTACAAGGTATTGGTGAGGCCCCACCTGGAGTATTACGCACAGTTTTACCCCCTTTGTTTGAGGGAAAGATGGAGTGACGTTGAAGGCAGCTCAGAGGAGATTCACTCAGTTGATTCCAGAGGCGAGGAGGTTTGTCAAACGAAGAGAGAGATCGAACAGTTTAGGCCTCTACTCTCTGGAATTCAGGAGGATGAAGGAGGGTCACAGTGAGGTGTACAAGATGATAAAAGGGTATGGCATAAAGTAGACGTGAAGAGGATGTTTCTTCTTGTGGGACAGTCTGGGACGAGAGGTCTTAGGGTAAGAGTTGAGGAGGAAAAGAACATAAGAACATAAGAAATAGGAGCAGGAGTAGGCCATCTAGCCCTTCGAGCCGAGGGGGATTGAATATAAAAGTAGGGAGGTCTTGCTGCAGCTGTATAGGGCATTGGTGAGGCCGCAGCTGGAGTACTGTGTGCAGTTTTGGGCGCCGCACCTGCGCAAAGATATTTTGGCCTTGGAGGGAGTGCAGAGGAGGTTTACTAGGCTGATACCGGAGTTGAGGGGGTTGAGCTATGAGGAGAGGCTGAATAAACTAGGCTTGTACTCGTTAGAGTTTAGAAGAATGAGGGGAGATCTCATTGAGACGTATAAGATGATGAATGGGATGGATAGGATAGGGGTGGAGAGACTCTTCCCGCTCAGAAAGGACAGTAGGACTAGGGGGCACAGCCTCAAGATAAAGGGGGGGGCGGTTTAGAACGGAGTTGAGGAGGAACTTCTTCACTCAAAGGGTGGTGAATCTCTGGAATTCTCTGCCCGTTGAAGTGGTGGAGGCTGCCTCGCTAAATATTTTTAAGACGCGGGTTGATGGGTTCTTGATAAGAGAGGGGATTAAGGGTTATGGGGAGAGGGCGGGAATGTGGAACTGAGCAGCGACAGATCAGCCATGATCTTATTGAATGGCGGGGCAGGCTCAAGGGGCTAGATGGCCTACTCCTGCTCCTATTTCTTATGTTCTTATGTTCTTATGAGCCTGCCCCGCCATTCAATAAGATCATGGCTGATCTGTCGTGGCTCAGTTCCACTTTCCGGCCCTCTCCCCATAACCCTTAATCCCCTCTCTTATCAAAAACCCCTCAACCTGCGTCTTAAAAATATTTAGCGAGGCAGCCTCCACCACTTCAACGGGCAGAGAATTCCAGAGATTCACCACCCTTTGAGTGAAGAAGTTCCTCCTCAACTCCGTTCTAAACCGCCCCCCTTTTATCTTGAGGCTGTGCCCCCTAGTCCTACTGTCTTTTTTGAGCAGGAAGAGTCTCTCCACCTCTATCCTATCCATCCCATTCATCATCTTATACGTCTCAATGAGATCTCCCCTCATTCTTCTAAACTCTAACGAGTACAAGCCTAGTTTATTCAGCCTCTCCTCATAGCTCAACCCCCTCAACTCCGGTATCAGCCTAGTAAACCTCCTCTGCACTCCCTCCAAGGCCAAAATACCCTTGTGTAAGTACGGCGCCCAAAACTGCACACAGTACTCCAGCTGCGGCCTCACCAATGCCCTATACAGCTGCAGCAAGACCTCCCTACTTTTATATTCAATCCCCCTCGCTATGAAGGCCAGCATCCCATTCGCCTTCCTGACCACCTGCTGCACCTGCAGGCTGGGTTTTTGCGACTCATGCACAAGGACTCCCAGGTCCCTCTGCACCGTCGCCTGCTGCAGTTTTTTGCCACGTAAGTAAGAGGGTTGTGAACAGATTTTTAAGGGTTGGACAGATTTTTAATTGGTAATGGGTTATGGGGAGAAGGCAGGAAAATGGGGGGTGAGGAGCATATCAGTCACGGTTGGATAACGGAGTGGACTCGATGGGCCAAATGGCCTCATTCTGATTAGCGAGAGGCAACATGGTTTTGTGAAGGGGAGGTCGGGTCTCATGAACTTGGTTGAGTTTTTTGATGAAGTGATGAAGATGCGGAGGGTGTGGAGAGTCTGCAGAAGGATCTAGATAGGCTGGGCGAATGGGCCAGGAAATGGCAAATGGAATTTAATGTTGGCAAGTGCGAGGTGGTCCACTTTGGTAGGAATAATGGTAGGAAGGATTATTACTTACGTGGCGAAAAACTGCAGCAGGCGACGGTGCAGAGGGACCTCGGGGTCCTTGTGCATGAGTCGCAAAAACCCAGCTTGCAGGTACAGCAGGTGGTCAGGAAGGCGAATGGGATGCTGGCCTTCATAGCGAGGGGGATTGAATATAAAAGTAGGGAGGTCTTGCTGCGGCTGTATAGGGCGTTGGTGAGGCCGCAGCTGGAGTACTGTGTGCAGTTTTGGGCGCCGTACTTACGCAAGGATATTTTGGCCTTGGAGGGAGTGCAGAGGAGGTTTACTAGGCTGATACCGGAGTTGAGGGGGTTGAGCTATGAGGAGAGGCTGAATAAACTAGGCTTGTACTCGTTAGAGTTTAGAAGAATGAGAGGGGAGATCTCATTGAGACGTATAAGATGATGAATGGGATGGATAGGATAGAGGTGGAGAGACTCTTCCTGCTCAAAAAGGACAGTAGGACTAGGGGGCACAGCCTCAAGATAAAGGGGGGGCGGTTTAGAACGGAGTTGAGGAGGAACTTCTTCACTCAAAGGGTGGTGAATCCCTGGAATTCTCTGCCTGTTGAAGTGGTGGAGGCTGCCTCGCTAAATATTTTTAAGACGCGGGTTGATGGGTTTTTGATAAGAGAGGGGATTAAGGGTTATGGGGAGAGGGCGGGAAAGTGGAACTGAGACACGACAGATCAGCCATGATCTTATTGAATGGCGGGGCAGGCTCGAAGGGCCAGATGGCCTACTCCTGCTCCTATTTCTTATGTTCTTATGATTGATGAGGGTAGGGTGGTTGATGTTGTCTACATGGACTTCAGTAAGGCCTTTGACAAGATCCCTCACGGCAGACTGGCGCAGAAGGTGAAGTCGCACGGGATCAGAGGTGAACTGGCAGGGTGGATATAAAACTGTCTCGGTCAGAGAATCTTACTGTGTTTACCCCAGTCCAACGCCGGCATCTCCACATCAGTCAGAGAAGGCAGAGGGTGGCAGTGGAAGGGTGTGTTTCTGAATGGAGGGCTGTGACAAGTGGGGTTCCTCAGGGATCAGTGCTGGGACCTTTGCTGTTTGTAATATATATCAATGATTTCGAGGAAAATGTAACTGGATTGATTAGTAAATTTGTGGATGATACAAAGGTTGGTGGATTTGCGGATAGCGATGGGGACCATCAGAGGATACAGCAGGATATAGATCAGCTGGAGACTTGGGCGGAGAGACAGCAGATGGAGTTTAATCCAGCAAATGTGAGGGAATGCATTTTGGAGGGTCTAATACAGAAAGGAAATATACAGCAAATGGCAGAACCCTTAACAGTATTGATAGGTAGAGGGATCTGGGCGTACAGGTACACAGAGTATTGATAGGCAGAGTGATCCGGGCGTTCAGGTACACAGAGTATTGATAGGCAGAGGGATCTGGGCGTACAGGTACACAGGTTACTGAAAATGGCAATGCAGGTGGAGAAGCTAGTCAGGAAGGCATACGGCAATGCTTGCCTTCACCTGCCAGGGCACTGAGTTTAAAAATTGGCAAGTCACGTTGCAGCTTTATAGAACCTTAGTGAGGCCGCACTTGGAATATAGAGTTCAATTCTGGGTCACCCACACTACCAGAAGGATGTGGAGGCTTTGGAGAGGGGACAGAAAAGATTTACCAGGATGTTTGCCCTGGTATGGAGGGCATTAGCTATGGGGAGAGGTTGGAGAAACTTGGTTTGTTCTCACTGGAGGTTGAGGGGGGACCTGATAGAAGTCTACAAGATGATGAGGGACAGAGTGGATAGTCAGAAGCTTTTCCCCCCCAGGGTGGAAGAGTCAATTACTGGGGGGGGCACAGGTTTAAGGTGCGAGGGGCAAGGTTTAAAGGAGATGAAGATTTTTTACACAGAGGGTGGTGGGTGCCTGGAACTCGCTGCCGGGAGCGGGAGCGGATACGATAGTGAGTTTTAAGGGGCATCGGGACAAATCCATGAACAGGATGGGAATAGAGGGATACGGTCCCCGGAAGGGGAGGGGGTTTTAGTTCAGTTGGGGGGCAGTGTGGTCAGTGCAGGCCTGGAAAGGCCTGTTCCTGTGCTGGAATTTTCTTTGTTCTTTGATTCTGTTTTGGTCGGAATAACAGCAAAATGGACTATTATTTAAATGGTAAAAAATTGCAGCATGCTGCTGTGCAGAGGGATCTGGGTGACCTAGTGCATGATTCCCAAGGAGTTGGTTTGCAGGAGGGAACGGAGGAGGGAAATGGAATTTTTGTCCTCCGTTGCGAGGGGGATGGAGTTTAAAAACAGCGAGGTTATGTCGCAGCTGATAAGGTGCTGGTGAGGACACACCTGGAGTTACTGTGTCCAGTTTTGGTCTCTGTACTTGAGAAAGGATAGACTGGCACTGGAGGGGGTGCAGAGGGAGATTCACTAGGTTGATTCCAGAGGGTTGGATGATGAGGAGAGACTGGGGCTAGACTCATTGGAACTCAGAAGAATGAGGGGGAGATCTTATAGAAAGATATAAGATGATGAAGGGAAGGGATAAGATAGAAACAGGGGAGTTGTTTCCACTGGGGGGTGAAACTAGAACTAGGGGGCATGGCCCCAAAATAAGGGGGAGCAGATTTAGGACTGAGTTGAGGAGGAAGTTCTTCACTCAAAGGGTTGTGAATCTGTGGAATCCAGTTGAGGTTAAATATATTTCAGTCACGGGTGGATAGGTTTCTGATAGACAGGGGGATTAAGGGGAGGAAGCGGGAATGTGGGACCGATCCACTATCAGATCAGCCACGATCTTATTGAACGGCGGAGCAGGCCCGAAGGCCTAGATGGCCTACTCCTGCTCCTAGTCCTTAGGCTCTCAAGAGCTTAGTAACGCTGGAAAGACTTGACACGGAGTTAGAGAGGGGTTCAAAAGGTTTATTGAAGGTACCATCCACCGGAAACAAGTCAGGCCGCGCTGTGAGGAGGAGGAGGGAGGAGTTAGCTCCGAGCTAAGGTTGCCGGGGGAGCTCCTGAGCCTCAGCGTTTCTCCTCCCCTCCCCTCCCCTCCCCTCCCCTCCCCTCCGTAGGCCCTCACCGGATCTCGCAGCCTTCCCGCCCAACGGTCCGGACGATGGGCCCCCGGCTGGACTCGTGCTGGAGCTGGCAGGAGTAACGGGCATGGCTGCCCCACTGCCCGGCGGGGAGAGTCAGGTAGGTGCTCCAGCGGTAGGTGCCGTCCTCGGCCCTGGTGGCTTCCGCCGCGCCGGCGCTCAGCCCGCCCGCTGCCTCCTCCTCGTCCAGGAACCAGCGGGCGCGCACGTGCCCCGGGTAGAATCCCTCCGCCAGGCAGCTGAGGGTGACGCTGCCTCCGGCCTGGGCCAGCTCCTCGGACGACGGGGGGTACAGGTGGACGGACGGTGCCGAAATCTGGCGGCCTGTTGAGATGGAGAGAGAGAGAGGAGGTGTTATCCAACCCGACGCAAACGTGGGCAACTGTGGCACCCCAGCCTAGGATTAAACAGTTCCCCCCACCCCGATTAATTCACATCATTGTCCCAGCGCGATATGGAGACCGGGCACTGTACCCGGCGCGATACAGAGACCGGGCACTGTACCCAGCGCGATACGGAGACGGGGCGCTGTACCCAGCGCGATACGGAGACCGGGAACTGTACCCAGCGCGATACGGAGACGGGGCGCTGTACCCAGCGCGATACAGAGACCGGGCACTGTACCCGGCGCGATACAGAGACCGAGCACTGTACCCAGCGCGATACGGAGACCGGGCACTGTACCCGGCGCAATACGGAGACCGGGAACTGTACCCGGTGCGATACGGAGACCGGGAACTGTACCCAGCGCGATACGGAGACCGGGAACTGTACCCAGCGCGATACGGAGACCGGGAACTGTACCCAGCGCGATACGGAGACCGGGAACTGTACCCAGCGCGATACGGAGACCGGGAACTGTACCCGGCGCGATACAGAGACCGGGAACTGTACCCAGCGCAATACGGAGACCAGGCACTGTACCCAGCGCGATACGGAGACCGGGAACTGTACCCAGCGCGATACGGAGACCGGGAACTGTACCCAGCGCGATACGGAGACCGGGAACTGTACCCAGCGCGATACGGAGACCGGGAACTGTACCCAGCGCGATACGGAGACCGGGAACTGTACCCAGCGCGATACGGAGACCGGGAACTGTACCCAGCGCGATACGGAGACCGGGAACTGTACCCTGCGCGATACGGAGACCGGGCACTGTACCCGGCGCGATACGGAGACAGGGCACTGTACCCGGCGCGATACGGAGACCGGGCACTGTACCCGGCGCGATACGGAGACCGGGCACTGTACCCAGCGCGATACGGAGACAGGGCACTGTACCCGGCGCGATACGGAGACCGGGCACTGTACCCAGCGCGATACGGAGACAGGGAACTGTACCCAGCGCGATACGGAGACCGGGAACTGTACCCAGCGCGATACGGAGACCGGGCACTGTACCCAGCGCGATACGGAGACCGGGCACTGTACCCAGCGCGATACGGAGACGGGGCGCTGTACCCAGCGCGATACGGAGACGGGGCGCTGTACCCAGCGCGATACGGAGACGGGGCGCTGTACCCAGCGCGATACGGAGACGGGGCGCTGTACCCAGCGCGATACGGAGACGGGGCGCTGTACCCAGCGCGATACGGAGACGGGGCGCTGTACCCAGCGCGATACGGAGACGGGGCGCTGTACCCAGCGCGATACGGAGACGGGGCGCTGTACCCAGCGCGATACGGAGACGGGGCGCTGTACCCAGCGCGATACGGAGACCGGGAACTGTACCCGGCGCGATACGGAGACCGGGAACTGTACCCGGCGCGATACGGAGACCGGGAACTGTACCCGGCGCGATACGGAGACCGGGCACTGTACCCGGCGAACCCTGTGCCAATCTTCTGTCTCTTACCCAAAAACTATACCCCCTTATGACTGACCCCTCAACCAAGGGGATCAGCTACTGCCTATGCATCCTATCCATACCCCTTATAATCTTACACGCCCCCATCATGTCCACCCCCCCGCAGCCTTCCCCATTCCAGAGAAAACATTCCCAGCCTATCTAGTCTCTCCTCAAACTCTCCATCCAAAGCAACATCCTGGTGACCCTCCTCTGTACCCCCTCTAGTGCTATCACATCCTGCCTATGGGCTGGCACAGTGGGTTAGCGCTGCTGCCTCACAGCGCCAGGGACCCGGGTTCGATTCCCGGCTCAGCGCACAGTGGGTTAGCGCTGCTGCCTCACAGCGCCAGGGACCCGGGTTCGATTCCCGGCTCAGCGCACAGTGGGTTAGCGCTGCTGCCTCACAGCGCCAGGGACCCGGGTTCGATTCCCGGCTCAGCGCACAGTGGGTTAGCGCTGCTGCCTCACAGCGCCAGGGACCCGGGTTCGATTCCCGGCTCAGCGCACAGTGGGTTAGCGCTGCTGCCTCACAGCGCCAGGGACCCGGGTTCGATTCCCGGCTCAGGTCACTGTCTGTGCGGAGTCTGCACATTCTCCCCATGTCTGTGTGAGTTTCCTCCAGGTGCTCCGGTTTCCTCCCACAGTCTAAAAGAAGTGCTCATGAGGAGGATTGGCCATGCTAAATTGCCCCTTAGTGTCCAAAGATGTGTAGGTTAGGGTGGATTGGCCGTGCTAAATTGTCCCTTAGTGTCCAAAGATGTGTAGGTTAGGGTGGATTGGCCATGCTAAATTGTCCCTTAGTGTCCCAAAGATGTGTAGGTTAGGGTGGATTGGCCGTGCTAAATTGCCCCTTAGTGTCCAAAGATGTGTAGGTTAGGGTGGATTGGCCGTGCTAAATTGCCCCTTAGTGTCCAAAGATGTGTAGGTTAGGGTGGATTGGCCGTGCTAAATTGTCCCTTAGTGTCCAAAGATGTGTAGGTTAGGGTGGATTGGCCGTGCTAAATTGTCCCTTAGTGTCCAAAGATGTGTAGGTTAGGGTGGATTGGCCATGCTAAATTGTCCCTTAGTGTCCAAAGATGTGTAGGTTAGGGTGGATTGGCCATGCTAAATTGTCCCTTAGTGTCCAAAGATGTGTAGGTTAGGGTGGATTGGCCGTGCTAAATTGTCCCTTAGTGTCCAAAGATGTGTAGGTTAGGGTGGATTGGCCATGCTAAATTGTCCCTTAGTGTCCAAAGATGTGTAGGTTAGGGTGGATTGGCCATGCTAAATTGTCCCTTAGTGTCCAAAGATGTGTAGGTTAGGGTGGATTGGCCATGCTAAATTGTCCCTTAGTGTCCAAAGATGTGTAGGTTAGGGTGGATTGGCCGTGCTAAATTGTCCCTTAGTGTCCAAAGATGTGTAGGTTAGGGTGGATTGGCCATGCTAAATTGTCCCTTAGTGTCCAAAGATGTGTAGGTTAGGGTGGATTGGCCGTGCTAAATTGTCCCTTAGTGTCCCAAAGATGTGTAGGTTAGGGGAGGATTTGTGGGGTGAGTGAGTGAGGTTACATGAATAGGGCTGGGAGGGGAAATCAGATGGTCTGTTATCGAGTCAGTGTCAGACCCGATGGGCCCCTATGACCTCCTTCTACACTGTCGGGATTCAACACTTTTTACACCTCAATCACATCCCTCATCACCCTTCCCTGACCTCAAGAAAACAATCCAAGTCTCTCCTTGAGCTCAAATGCTTCCCCAGGTTCTCTATCAGAGAATTGGCCCAGACTCGCTGGGCCAAATGGCCTCCTGCACTCTGCGGATTGTTTGGGGAGACTGGGATTGAATGTTTTCCCAACGTAGATGTTCTGGTTATTGAAGGATTGGTGGGCACAGTGCACAGTGAAGAAGGTTATCTCCAATTGCAAGGGGATCTTGATCGATTGGGCCAGTGGGCTGACGAATGGCGGATGCAGTTTAATTAAATAAATGCGGTTGGTGTCCAGATCACCGACAACCTGTCCTTGTCCCTGTCCCCCCCTTCACGCCGACACTATAGTTAAGAAAGCCCCACCAACGCCTCTACTTTCTCAGAAGACTAAGGAAATTTGGCATGTCCGCTACGGACTCTCCCCAACTTTTACAGATGCCCCATAGAAAGCATTCTTTCTGGTTGGATCACAGCTTGGTCTGGGATCCTGCTCTGCCCAAGACCGCAAGGAACTACAAAAGGGTGGTGAATGTAGCCCCCAATCCCATCACACAAACCAGCCTCCCATCCATTGACTCTGTCTACACTTCCCGCTGCCTCGGGGGGGGGGAAAAGCAGCCGGTATAATTAAGGACCCCCCCCCCCCCACACACACCCCGGACATTCTCTCTTCCACCTTCTTCCGTCGGGAGAAAAGATACAAAAGTCTGAGGTCCCGTACCGACCGACTCAAGAACAGCTTCTTCCCTGCTGCTGTCGGACTTTTGAATGGACCTACCTCGCATTAAGCTGATCTTTCTCTACACCCTCGCTGTGACTGTAACACTACATTCTGCACCCTCTCCTTTCCTTCTCTATGAACGGTATGCTTTGTATAGCGTGCAAGAAACAATACTTCTCACTGTATCCCGATACATGTGACAATAATAAATCAAATCAAAATCTCGCTGTGACTGTAACACTACATTCTGCACCCTCTCCTTTCCATCTCCCCTCTGTACTCTATGAACAGCATGCTTTGTCTGTATAGGGTGCAAGAAACAATACTTTTCACTGTGTCCCAATACATGTGACAATAATAAATCAAATATTAAGTTGATCTTTCTCTGCACCCTCGCTGTGACTGTAACACTACATTCTGCTCCCTCTCCTTTCCTTCTCTATGAACGGTATGCTTTGTATAGTGCGCAAGGAACAATACTTTTCACCGTATCCCGATACATGTGACAATAATAAATCAAATCAAAATCTCGCTGTGACAGTAACACTACATTCTGCACCCTCTCCTTTCCTTCTCTATGATCGGTATGCCTTGTCTGTATAGCGCGCAAGAAACAATACTTTTCACCGTATCCCAATACATGTGACAATAATAAATCAAAGCAAAATCTCGCTGTGACTGTAACACTACATTCTGCACCCTCTCCTTTCCTTCTCTATGAATGGTATGCTTTGTCTGTATAGAAACAATACTTTTCCCTGTATCCCAATACGTGACAATAATAAATCAAATCAAAATCTCGCTGTGACAGTAACACTACATTCTGCACCCTCTCCTTTCCTTCTCTATGATCGGTATGCCTTGTCTGTATAGCGCGCAAGAAACAATACTTTTCACCGTATCCCAATACATGTGACAATAATAAATCAAAGCAAAATCTCGCTGTGACTGTAACACTACATTCTGCACCCTCTCCTTTCCATCTCCCCTCTGTACTCTATGAACAGCATGCTTTGTCTGTATAGCACGCAAGAAACAATACTTTTCACTGTGTCCCAATACATGTGACAATAATAAATCAAATATTAAGTTGATCTTTCTCTACACCCTCGCTGTGACTGTAACACTACATTCTGCACCCTCTCCTTTCCTTCTCTATGAACGGTATGCTTTGTATAGCGCGCAAGAAACAATACTTTTCACCGTATCCCAATACACGTGACAATAATAGATGAAAGTGGATGGAAGAATGACTCTGAATGACAGTAGATTTGCGGTTACTTACTGGGTATGAGTAGGGATACTCCGTCGCCGAAGAAATGCTGGTTGTTGTAATAAACAGCGCAGTAGTAAGCCCCAGTATCTGACTCAGCTACATTACTGATGGTCAGGGTGTAGCTGCTGTTCTTGATGTCGCGGGCAGGCAGGTAACGCTCGGTGATGCCCTGCCCCCGCTGGACGTCTCCGCTGGCCCACAGGGTCAGCACCCACTCAGGCCGCTGCCCCTTCCGCAGCCGGTACCAGAAGCCACCGTAGTCCCCCACGTTGATGCCCCCCACCCGGCAAGACAGGGCGGCTGTCCCCCCCACCTCCACCGAGGCGGACGGGGGCTGCTGGAGAACCGGGTTGGGGGTCACAGCTGGAAGGCGGGAAGGAAGGGAGAGAGGCGTTAGAGTCGTCGCGGTTTTACAGCTCGGAAACAGACCCTTTGGCCCAACTTGTCCATGCCGTCCCCTTCTTTTACATCCCGAAGCTACTCCCAATTGCCCCATATCCCTCTACACCCATCGTACCCCTGTAAATGCTTTTTAAAAGACAAAATTGTACCCGCCACGATGACTGCCTCGAGTTCTATTTATTCACAACAGCTTTTGACACTATTATTCCCACAAAACTGTCGCTGTCAGACTTTTGGGTGGATTTTCCCTGCGTTAAGCTGATCTTTCTCCACACCTTACTTACGGCTGTAGCACTGCACTCTCTCCCTTCTTTCTCTGTGAACGGTATGCTTTGTATAGTGCGCAAGAAACAACATTTTTCACCGTATCCCAATACGTGTGACAATAATAAATCAAATCAAAATCTCGCTGTGACTGTAACACTATATTCTGCATTCTCTCCTTCTCTATGAACAGTATGCTTTGTCCGTATGGTGTGCAAGAAACAATACTTTTCACCGTATCCCGATACATGTGACAATAATAAATCAAATCAAAATCTCGCTGTGACTGTAACACTACATTCTGCACCCTCTCCTTTCCTTCTCTATGAACAGTATGCTTTTGTATAGCGCACAAGAAACAATACTTTTCACCGTATCCCGATACATGTGACAATAATAAATCAAATCAAAATCTCGCTGTGACTGTAACACTATATTCTGCATTCTCTCCTTCTCTATGAACAGTATGCTTTGTCCGTATGGTGTGCAAGAAACAATACTTTTCACCGTATCCCGATACATGTGACAATAATAAATCAAATCAAAATCTCGCTGTGACTGTAACACTACATTCTGCATTCTCTCCTTCTCTATGAACGGTATGCTTCGTCCGTACGATGTGCAAGAAACAATATTTTTCACCGTATCCCAATACATGTGACAATAATAAGTCAAATCAAGATCAAACCAAACCAAACTGAAAATGACCGATTTATGCCTACTCTCCGTTCCCTGTTCGTTAGCCAATCTTCTATCCATGCCAATATCTTACCCCCAACACCACGAGCATTAATTTTCTGCAGTCGCCCTTTGATGTGGCATCCCTTCAAATGCCTTTCAAGCGCGGGGCAGCAGGCGTCCCCTCCCCGCCCCCTTCCCCGACCTCCGAGACGGATGGCGAAATCCAACCGTTGCCCCCAAAGCCACCGACCTGTCAGACACAAGAGGAAGATGATAGTCTCCCACACGACCTCCATCCTTGCTCGCCGTCTTGTCAGGGCACTGGCTGGACGCGCTTCTACCCCGCACACCCGCTGAGGGCTCCTTCTTATTCAGCCCAGAGCCCAGGAGGCTGGGCTTGGCAGTGACGCCAACCTTCGCATCATATCCAAGCGCGACCAATTAGCAGATGCCAGGATGCAGAGGGTCACGTCTCAGATGTTGATTGGCTGGGGGAGGCTTCGGAATGATGTGTGACGATATTGGGGGGGGGGGGGGGGGGGGGTTGTGGGGGAGGGGGGCAAGGGTCGTCTTGAGACGCAGAGAGAGAGAGAGAGTTGTAGACATTGACAACATGGAAACAGGCCCTTCGGCCCAACTTGTCTGAGCCGCCCAGTTTTTAACCATGAAACTTATCCTACCCATAAAATCATAGAAACCCGACAGTGCAGAAGGAGGCCATTTGGCCCATCGGGTTTGCACTGTCCACAATCCCATCTAAGCCCGATTCCCATAACCGCACATATTTACAGCACTAATCCCTCTAACTGACGCATCCCAGGACACCAAGGGGCAATTTAGCACGGCCAATCCACCCTAACCTACACATCTTTGGACACTAAGGGACAATTTAGCACGGCCAATCCACCCTAACCTACACATCTTTGGACACTAAGGGACAATTTAGCACGGCCAATCCACCCTAACCTACACATCTTTGGACACTAAGGGACAATTTAGCATGGCCAATCCACCCTAACCTACACATCTTTGGACACTAAGGGACAATTTAGCACGGCCAATCCACCCTAACCTACACATCTTTGGACACTAAGGGACAATTTAGCATGGCCAATCCACCCTAACCTACACATGTTTGGACACTAAGGGGCAACTTAGCACGGCCAATCCACCCTAACCTGCACATCTTTGGACACTAAGGGACAATTTAGCATGGCCAATCCACCCTAACCTACACAACTTTGGACACTAAGGGACAATTTAGCACGGCCAATCCACCCTAACCTACACATCTTTGGACACTAAGGGACAATTTAGCACGGCCAATCCACCCTAACCTACACATCTTTGGACACTAAGGGACAATTTAGCATGGCCAATCCACCCTAACCTACACATCTTTGGACACTAAGGGGCAATTTAGCACGGCCAATCCACCCTAACCTACACATCTTTGGACACTAAGGGGCAATTTAGCATGGCCAATCCAGCAGGGAGTGATTGTTGGTGGTTAGTTTGTCAATCGAGTTAGTTTGTTCTGATGGTGTCGAGCTTCTTGAGTTTTGTTTGGGGCTGCGCTCATCCAGGGCGAGTGGAGATTGTTGTCGGAGAGGTGCACTCATCCAGGGCGAGGGGAGATTGTTGTTGGAGAGGCGCACTCATCCCGGGCGAGTGGAGATTGTTGTTGGAGAGGCGCACTCATCCAGGGCGAGTGGAGATTGTTGTTAGAGAGGTGCACTCATCCAGGGCGAGTGGAGATTGTTGTTAGAGAGGCGCACTCATCCAGGGCGAGCGGAGATTGTTGTTGGAGAGGTGCACTCATCCAGGGCGAGTGGAGATTGTTGTGGGAGAGGCGCACTCATCCCGGGCGAGTGGAGATTGTTGTTGGAGAGGCGCACTCATCCCGGGCGAGTGGAGATTGTTGTTGGAGAGGCGCACTCATCCCGGGCGAGTGGAGATTGTTGTTGGAGAGGCGCACTCATCCTGGGCGAGCGGAGATTGTTGTTGGAGAGGGGCACTCATCCAGGGCGAGTGGAGATTGTTGTTGGAGAGGCGCACTCATCCAGGCGAGTGGAGATTGTTGTTGGAGAGGCGAACTCATCCAGGGTGAGGGGAGATTGTTGTTGGAGAGGCGAACTCATCCAGGGCGAGGGGAGATTGTTGTTGGAGAGGCGCACTCATCCAGGGTGAGTGGAGATTGTTCCATCACACTCCTGCCTTGTGTCCTTGTAGATTGTGGACAGCAAGCTCGCCAGTTTAACACTTAATGAGATAAATTACAAGGATTGTTTGGGAATGTAAGTCCACTTCCAACTGCCTCCCATTCATAGAAACATTGTCGATATCAGCAAGAGGAGGCCATTTGGCCCTTCGAGCCTGTTCCACCCCTCATCACCATCATGGCTGATCTTCCAGCTCAATAGCCCAATCCTGCTTTCTCCCCACAACCTGTGACCCCCGTTTGCCCCCAAGTGCTCTATCCAACCACCTCTTGAATACATCCAATGATTTGGAATCAACTCCTTCCCGTGGGAATGAATCCCACAGGTTCATCGGGTGAGGAAACGTCTCCTCATCTCCGTCCTAAATGGTCTACCCCCCCCCCCGAAAATCCTCAGACCCCCTGGTTCTGGACTCCCCCCTCCTCCCCACCATCAGGAACATCCTCCCTGCATCTCCCCCTCTCTCCCCCTCTCCAGCCCTGTTAGAATTTGATAAATCTCTGTGAGATTCCCCTCCCGAACTCCAGTGAAAACAATCCTAACCTCGTCAATCTCTCCTCGTACATCCATTCCCCCGGGAATCAGCCCTGGGAAACCCTTCGCCGCCACCCCCTCCAGAGCGAGAACATCCTTCCTCGGAAAAGGAGATCCCAAACTGCCCACAATACTCTCGGTGTGGCCCTCACCGAGGCCCCCTGTCATAATCACAGCAAATTCTTATCTTCTCTCAACACAATCAATAGTTGAACACCTCAGATAGGGTGAAGAGATAGATCCCTAGTTTAAACATTGGAGGGAAAAGTGTAACGCCTCCCTTCGAAGAATTAGACTGGCTTAGAATCCTTTGCAGTGCAGAAGGAGGCCATTCAGCCCATCGAGTCTGTACCGAACACAATCCCATCCCTGCCAAACCGTGCGCATTTGCCTTGCTAATCCCCCTGACGCCAAAGGACAATTTATCACGGCCAATCCACCCTAACCTACACATCTTTGGACACTAAGGGACAATTTAGCATGGCCAATCCACCCTAACCTACACATCTTTGGACACTAAGGGGCAATTTAGCATGGCCAATCCACCCTAACCTACACATCTTTGGGACACTAAGGGACAATTTAGCACGGCCAATCCACCCTAACCTACACATCTTTGGACACTAAGGGACAATTTATCACGGCCAATCCACCCTAACCTACACATCTTTGGACACTAAGGGACAATTTAGCACGGCCAATCCACCCTAACCTACACATCTTTGGACACTAAGGGACAATTTAGCATGGCCAATCCACCCTAACCTACACATCTTTGGACACCAAGGGACAATTTAGCACGGCCAATCCACCCTAACCTACACATCTTTGGACACTAAGGGACAATTTAGCACGGCCAATCCACCCTAACCTACACATCTTTGGACACTAAGGGACAATTTAGCACGGCCAATCCACCCTAACCTACACATCTTTGGACACTAAGGGACAATTTAGCATGGCCACTGCACTTAACCACACGTCTTTTGGACTGTGGGAGGAAACCGGAGCACCCAGAGGAAATCCACGCAGACAGAGGGGAGAAATGTGCAGACTCCATACAGACAGTGACCCGAACCGGGAATCGAACCCGGGTCCCTGGCGCTGTGAGGCAGCAGCGCTAACCCACTGTGCGCTGAGCCGGGAATCGAACCTGGGTCCCTGGCGCTGTGAGGCAGCAGCGCTAACCCACTGTGCGCTGAGCCGGGAATCGAACCCGGGTCCCTGGCGCTGTGAGGCAGCAGCGCTAACCCACTGTGCGCTGAGCCGGGAATCGAACCCGGGTCCCTGGCGCTGTGAGGCAGCGGCGCTAACCCACTGTGCGCTGAGCCGGGAATCGAACCCGGGTCCCTGGCGCTGTGAGGCAGCGGCGCTAACCCACTGTGCGCTGAGCCGGGAATCGAACCCGGGTCCCTGGCGCTGTGAGGCAGCGGCGCTAACCCACTGTGCCACCGTGCCGCCCACTATCCCGTCCACTCCATTTCCGGACGATGGCCAGCGAATGGACTTGCAGTTGGAGTTCCGAGGAAAGCGTGGGGGGGGGATTGGTGGGGAGAGGGGGAGATTGACGTGGCATTGCATTGGGTAGGTGGGCGAAGGAGATGGGAGGTTACGGTCACTGCTTGTCAACAACAGTTGGGCCAACGGTTGGCACCTGTGACAGTTAGCCACGAGGTTTCAGTTCCCCCCTCTGCAGGTATTTATAGGGCGACAGTGTGAGGCAAACAGGAAACATCTGGGTGTTGTGCATATCTGCAAAAGACACAAGACGCCACCCCACACCAACTTGTTTACTGATTGGGTTATCGAGTCTGAGAGTTTTACAGTGAGGACGGAATGGAATATGGACAGGGACAAGTTGAGTTTGCAGAGACCATTAGGAATGGCCTTTCGGATGGCACACTGGCACGGTGGGTTAGCACTGCTGCCTCGCAGCGCCAGGGACCCAGGTTCGATTCCCGGTTCGGGTCACTGTCTGTGTGGAGTCTGCACGTTCTCCCCGTGTCTGCGTGGGTTTCCTCCCACATTCCAAAAATCTACAGG
>NW_027650020.1:32500-75000 GCF_965287045.1 Carcharhinus amblyrhynchos | reverse complement strand
CCAATCCACCCTAACCTACACATCTTTGGACACTAAGGGGCAATTTAGCATAGCCAATCCACCCTAACCTACACATCTTTGGACATGAAGATAGAAAGGTAAATGATTAATCAATAGATTAATTGGACAGTGAAGAAAGTTATCTCCAATTGTAACGGGATCTTGGTCAGTTGGGCCAGTGGGCTGGCGAGTGGCGGATGCAGTTTAATTTAGATCAATGCGAGCTGATGCATTTTGGTCGATGGAACCAGGGCAGGACTTACTCAGTTAATGGTTGGGGAGAGTTACAGAACAAAGAGATCTCGGGGGACAGGTTCATAGCTCCTTGAAAGTGGGGTCCCAGGTGGACAGAGTGGTGAAGAAGGCATTCGGCATGCTTGGATTCATCGGTCAGAACATTGAATACAGGAGTTGGGACGTCTTGTTGAAGTTGTACAAGACATTGGTAAGGCCACACTTGGAATACTGTGTACAGTTCTGGTCACCCTATTATAGAAAGGATATTATTAAACTAGAAAGAGTGCAGAAAAGATTTACTAGGATGCTCCCGGGGACTTGATGGATTGAGTTATAAGGAGAGGCTGGATAGACTGGGAGTTTTTTCTCTGGAGCGTAGAGGGGTGATCTTATAGAGGTCTATAAAATAATGAGGGGCACAGATCAGCGAGATAGTCAATATCTTTTCCCCAAAGGTAGGGGAGGCTAAAACTAGAGGGCGTAGGTTTAAGGTGAGAGGGGAGAGATTAGATCAGAGTTGAGGAGGAACTTCTTCACTCAAAGGGTGGTGAATCTCTGGAATTCTCTGCCCGTTGAAGTGGTGGGGGCTGCCTCGCTGAATATATTGAAGTCACGGGTAGATAGGTTTCTGATAGACAGGGGAGAAAGTGGGAAAGTGGAACGGATCCACTATCAGATCAGCCATGATCTTATTGAATGGTGGGGCAGGCTCGAGGGGGGGCTAGATGGCCTACTCCTGCTCCTATTTCTTATGTTCTTACAAAAGGGCACAGTAAAAAGTCTGACAACACCAGGTTTTAGTCCAACCGATTTATTTGATAATAGACTCACAAGCTTTCGAGGCTTCCCTCTTCGTCAGGTGAATGGAGAGTTCTGGCCTCAGACAGAGCATATAAAGCACAGACAGTTTAGAGATTACTGACTTACAAAAGGGTCCAGGGGAGGCAATTTATTTACACAGAGGGCAGTGAGCGTCTGGAACGAGGCAGTAGTAGAGGCGGGTACAATTTTGTCTTTTAAAAAGCGTTTAGACAGTTACATGGGTCGAGAGGGATATGGGGCCAAATGTGGACAATCGGGATTAGCTTAGGGATTTAAAAAGAGGGGGGGGGCGGCATGGAAAAGTTGGGCCGAAGGGCCTGTTTCCCTGCTGTAAACCTCCATGACTCGAATAGCATTGAGATTTTGTCTTGTTAAGGTGCATAATTTGACTTGGAGGCAGTGCGCTCCACTCTCCTGATCTTGAGAACCTGGTTCGTCTCGCTGACTGTGGCTTCACTGGATTGTAGGTTAATCAAGAGTGTGTGGCCACGTGTTTGCACTATCGTCTCCCTCTCCTCCGTCTTGTAACTCTGCTCCAACTCAAAGCTGGCCCGTGGCTCAAAGGGTAACTCCTCGCCACTCACAGTGTAGCACCAACGCACCCTGGAATACAACCAGTCCCACTCCCTCTGCATCGCCCCTTCCAACAGGCGGACGGCGTTGCCCAGGGCGGCCTCGACGCTGACCCTCTCGCCCCGCACCCTCACCCTCCCCCTCCCCCTCTCCAGCACCACTCCGACCCCGTGTCGGGGTCCCAGCCGCAATATCCCATCGGCATCCCTCGCCGTCAGCTGGGTAGTGGGCGGGAAGTCGTGAGACGCCTCCGTGAAGTTCTCCTCTCGCACCCTCTCCAGCCCACGCAGCGCCTCCTGCACGCTGCCCACGTCCCTCCCAAACACATTGATGACGGCCGGGACCCCGTCCTGCTGGATCTCGGACTGTCCGGAAAATCCCTCCGCTATCCTGGACTGCCTCGGTGTCTCTGTGGGGAGGGAATGCACAGACAGTCAGTGAACTGTTCAAATCCTCATATCCGGGAACTGGAGGATTTAATTGGATTTGATTCATTATCGTCACGTGTATCGGGATACGGTGAGAAGTATTGTTTCTCGCACGCTATACAAAGCATACCGTTCATAGAGAAGGAAAGGAGAGGGTGCAGAATGTAGTGTTACAGTCACAGCGAGGGTGTAGAGAAAGATCAGTTTAATATTTGATTTATTATTGTCACGTGTATTAAAATACAGTGAAAAGTATTGTTTCGTGCATGTTATACAGACAAAGCATACCATTCATAGAGAAGGAAAGGAGAGGGTGCAGAATGTAGTGTTACAGTCACAGCGAGATTTTGATTTGATTTATTATTGTCACGTGTATTGGGATACGGTGAAAAGTATTGTTTCTTGCGAGCTATACAAAGCATACCATTCATAGAGAAGGAAAGGAGAGGGTGCAGAATGTGGGGTTACAGTCACAGCGAGGGTGTAGAGAAAGATCAGCTTAATATTTGATTTATTATTGTCACGTGTATTGGGATACAGTGAAAAGTATTGTTTTTTGCGCGCTATACAAAGCATACCGTTCATAGAGAAGGAAAGGAGAGGGTGCAGAATGTAGTGTTACAGTCACAGCGAGATTTTGATTTGATTTATTATTGTCACTAGGATACAGTGAAAAGTATTGTTTCTTGCGCGCTATACAGACAAAGCATACCGTTCATAGAGAAGGAAAGGAGAGGGCGCAGAATGTAGGGTTACAGTCACAGCGAGGGTGTAGAGAAAGATCAGCTTAATGCGAGGTAGGAGGGAACCGAGTGTAGGGTGTCGAAATTTGCTGATGACACCAAGATTGGGGGAAAGGCAAATTGTGCGGAGGGTGTGGAGAGTCTACAGAAGGATCTAGATAGGCTGGGCGAATGGGCCAGGAAATGGCAAATGGAATTTAATGTTGGCAAGTGTGAGGTGG
The DNA here is from genome assembly GCF_965287045.1 of Carcharhinus amblyrhynchos. Taxonomy (NCBI): domain Eukaryota; kingdom Metazoa; phylum Chordata; class Chondrichthyes; order Carcharhiniformes; family Carcharhinidae; genus Carcharhinus; species Carcharhinus amblyrhynchos. The sequence goes on along the minus strand of NW_027650020.1, from coordinate 71,976 downwards.
TCCACTTTGGTAGGAAGAATGGTAGGAAGGATTATTACTTACGTGGTGAAAAACTGCAGCAGGCGACGGTGCAGAGGGATCTGGGCGTCCTTGTGCATGAGTCGCAAAAACCCAGCTTGCAGGTGCAGCAGGTGGTCAGGAAGGCGAATGGGATGCTGGCCTTCATAGCGAGGGGGATTGAATATAAAAGTAGGGAGGTCTTGCTGCAGCTGTATAGGGCACTGGTGAGGCCGCAGCTGGAGTACTGTGTGCAGTTTTGGGCGCCGCACTTGTGCAAGGATATTTTGGCCTTGGAGGGAGTGCAGAGGAGGTTTACTAGGCTGATACCGGAGTTGAGGGGGTTGAGCTATGAGGAGAGGCTGAATAAACTAGGCTTGTACTCGTTAGAGTTTAGAAGAATGAGGGGAGATCTCATTGAGACGTATAAGATGATGAATGGGATGGATAGGATAGAGGTGGAGAGACTCTTCCCGCTCAGAAAGGACAGTAGGACTAGGGGGCACAGTCTCAAGATAAAGGGGAGGCGGTTTAGAACGGAGTTGAGGAGGAACTTCTTCACTCAAAGGGTGGTGAATCTCTGGAATTCTCTGCCCGTTGAAGTGGTGGAGGCTGCCTCGCTAAATATTTTTAAGACGCGGGTTGATGGGTTTTTGATAAGAGAGGGGATTAAGGGTTATGGGGAGAGGGCGGGAAAGTGGAACTGAGCCACGACAGATCAGCCATGATCTTATTGAATGGCGGGGCAGGCTCGAAGGGCTAGATGGCCTACTCCTGCTCCTATTTCTTATGTTCTTAAAAGTCTGACAGCAGCAGGGAAGAAGCTGTTCTTGAGTCGGTCAGTACGGGACCTCAGACTTTTGTATCTTTTCCCCCGACGGAAGAAGGTGGAAGAGAGAATGTCCGGGGTGTGTGTGGGGGGGGGGGGGTCCTTAATTATCCCGGCTGCTTTTCCCCCCCCCGAGGCAGCGGGAACTGTAGACAGAGTCAATGGATGGGAGGCTGGTTTGTGTGTGAGAGAGAGAGGGACGGAGAACTTACCGGCCTGAGTGCTTGAGGCGCCGCTGACTGCAGTTTCCAGGGTTTTTGCGAAAGTTTGGAAAATGGAGCTGTCGAGAATGACAATGCGAACCAGATAGACAGACGTTGGGAATTCCTGGGTCACGGAGGCTATGGTGTCAAACATTACTGTAGCGACACTGTGCAGAGATAATTTCCCCATTCCTGTGGATCAGAGGGTGACAGTCACCAGAGTCACGAAGGTACAAATGCACACTACACTACCGACCCTCCCCACACAGTGCGACGCTCCCTCAGCACTGACCCTCCCCACACAGTGCGGCGCTCCCTCAGCACTGACCCTCCCCACACAGTGCGGGGCTCCCTCAGCACCGAGCCTCTCCACACACAGTGCGGCGCTCCCTCAGCACTGACCCTCTCCACACAGTGCGGCGCTCCCTCAGCACTGACCCTCCCACAGTGCGGCACTCCCTCAGCACTGACCCTCCCCACACAGTGCGGCGCTCCCTCAGCACTGACCCTCCCCACACACAGTGCGGCGCTCCCTCAGCACTGACCCTCCCCACACAGTGCGGCGCTCCCTCAGCACCGACCCTCCCCACACAGTGCGGCGCTCCCTCAGCACCGACCCTCCCCACACAGTGCGGCGCTCCCTCAGCACTGACCCTCCCCACACAGTGCGGTGCTCCCTCAGCACTGACCCTCCCCACACACAGTGCGGCGCTCCCTCAGCACTGACCCTCCCCACACACAGTGCGGCTCTCCCTCAGCACCGACCCTCCCCACACAGTGTGGCGCTCCCTCAGCACTGACCCTCCCCACACAGTGCGGCGCTCCCTCAGCACTGACCCTCCCCACAGTGCGGCGCTCCCTCAGCACTGACCCTCCCCACACAGTGCGGGGCTCCCTCAGCACTGACCCTCCCCACACAGTGCGGCGCTCCCTCAGCACTGACCCTCCCCACACAGTGCGGCGCTCCCTCAGCACTGACCCTCCCCACACAGTGCGGCGCTCCCTCAGCACCGACCCTCCCCACACAGTGCGGCGCTCCCTCAGCACTGACCCTCCCCACACAGTGCGGCGCTCCCTCAGCACCGACCCTCCCCACACAGCGCGGCGCTCCCTCAGCACCGACCCTCCCCACACAGTGCGGCGCTCCCTCAGCACTGACCCTCCCACACAGTGCGGCGCTCCCTCAGCACCGACCCTCCCCACACACAGTGCGGCGCTCCCTCAGCACTGACCCTCCCCACAGTGCGGTGCCTCTGTGTACATTCTGACTGCGAGGCAGCGAGGTTGATGGTGAAGGTTCTCCCTCACCATCGTTCTCAGTATTTGCGAGGTTCTTGTGCCTACCTGTTGCGATTACAGGAAAAGCCACTGATTTGTATTGTCTGTCTTTGCACTCCTGCAGGACATTGCACACCGCTTTCTGAATCACCTCCAGATCATCGTTACCAACTATGTGCATGAGAACTTTGCATTCCAGTTCCCCGGGCTTTGAACATTCGACCCGCCCATTCTGCATGTTAGCTGGAGGGAGAAAGGGAGAGAGAGACCGCAGTGGAAACATTACACAGAGTAATACATCAGAGGACCTGTCCATTCAGCTCATCCCACCGTGCTAGCTCTCGGCCCCCAGTCCAGGCCTTCCCGCTCAGGGTCTCACAGCTCAGGGCCGACAATCCAGGCCTCGCAGCCTGGAGCCTCACAGCTCAGGGCCTCCTGGATAAGGGCCTACAATCCAGGCCTCACAGCCTGGAGCCTCACAGCTCAGGGCCTCCTGGCTAAAGGCCTACAATCCAGGCCTCGCAGCCCATGGCCTCACAGCTCAGGACCTCCTGGATAAGGGCCTACAATCCAGGCCTCACAGCCTGGAGCCTCCCAGTTCAGGGCCTCCTGGCTAAAGGCCTACAATCCAGGCCTCGCAGCCCATGGCCTCACAGCTCAGGGCCTCCTGGATAAGGGCCTACAATCCAGGCCTCACAGCCTGGAGCCTCCCAGTTCAGGGCCTCCTGGCTAAAGGCCTACAATCCAGGCCTCACAGCCCATGGCCTCACAGCTCTGGGCCTCCTGGCTAAGGGCCTACAATCCAGGCCTCACAGCTAAAGGCCTAACTCCAGGCCTCACAGCTCAGGGCCTACATTCTAGGCCTCTCAGTTCAAGGTCTCTCAGCGCAGGGCCTTATAGCTCAGCGCACCTCAAACAGGGCCTTCAGTCCAGGCCTCTCAGCTCTGGCCTCACCATTTGGGGCCTTCCAGTTCTGGTCTCACTGTTTGGGGCCTAACACTCAGGCCTCACTGTTTGGGGCCTAACAGCTTCGGCCTCACTGATTGAACCTCATCATTTGGGGTCTAACAGCTCAGGTCTCACCATTTGGGGCCTAATAGCTCAGACTTCAGAAATTGTGGCCTCAAGCTCAGGCCTCACTGTTTTTCAGTTTGGAGCCTCCCAGCTCAGGCCTCACAGTTTGGGGCCTCCCAGCTCAGGCCTCACCGTTTGGGGCCTCCCAGCTCAGGCCTTACCGTTTGGGGCCTCCCAGCTCAGGCCTCACCGTTTGGGGCCTCCCAGCTCAGGCCTCACTGTTTGAGGCCTCCCAGCTCAGGCCTCACCGTTTGGGGCCTCCCAGCTCAGGCCTCACCGTCTGGGGCCTCCCAGCTCAGGCCTTACCGTTTGGGGCCTCCCAGCTCAGGCCTCACCGTTTGGGGCCTCCCAGCTCAGGTCTCACTGTTTGAGGCCTCCCAGCTCAGGCCTCACCGTTTGGGGCCTCCCAGCTCAGGCCTCACCGTTTGGGGCCTCCCAGCTCAGGCCTCACCGTTAGGAGCCTCCCAGCTCAGGCTTCACCGGATGAGGCCTCCCAGCTCAGGCCTCACAGTTTGGGGCCTCCCAGCTCAGGCTTCACCGTTTGGGGCCTCCCAGCTCAGGCCTCACCGTTTGGGGCCTCCCAGCTCAGGCTTCACCGGATGAGGCCTCCCAGCTCAGGCCTTACCGTTTGGGGCCTCCCAGCTCAGGCCTCACCATTTGGGGCCTCCCAGCTCAGGCCTCACCATTTGGGGCCTCCCAGCTCAGGCCTCACCGTTTGGGGCCTCCCAGCTCAGGCCTCACCGTTTGAGGCCTCCCAGCTCTGGCCTCACCGTTTGAGGCCTCCCAGCTCAGGCCTCACCGTTAGGGGCCTCCCAGCTCAGGCTTCACCGGATGAGGCCTCCCAGCTCAGGCCTCACCGTTTGAGGCCTCCCAGCTCAGGCCTCACCGTTTGAGGCCTCCCAGCTCAGGCCTCACCGTTTGGGGCCTCCCAGCTCAGTCCTCACCGTTTGGGGCCTCCCAGCTCAGGCCTCACCGTTTGAGGCCTCCCAGCTCAGGCCTCACCGTTTGAGGCCTCCCAGCTCAGGCCTCACCGTTTGGGGCCTCCCAGCTCAGGCCTTACCGTTTGGGGCCTCCCAGCTCAGGCCTCACAGTTTGGGGCCTCCCAGCTCAGGCCTCACCGTTTGGGGCCTCCCAGCTCAGGCCTTACTGTTTGGGGCCTCCCAGCTCAGGCCTTACTGTTTGGGGCCTCCCAGCTCAGGCCTTACTGTTTGAGGCCTCCTAGCTCAGGCCTCACCGTTTGGGGCCTCCCAGCTCAGGCCTTACCGTTTGGGGCCTCCCAGCTCAGGCCTCACCGTTTGGGGCCTCCCAGCTCAGGCCTTACTGTTTGGGCCTTCCAGCTCAGGCCTTACCGTTTGGGGCCTCCCAGCTCAGGCCTCAACGTTTGAGGCCTCCCAGCTCAGGCCTCACCATTTGGGGCCTCCCAGCTCAGGCCTCACCGTTTGGGGCCTCCCAGCTCAGGCCTCACCGTTTGGGGCCTCCCAGCTCAGGCCTTACCGTTTGGGGCCTCCCAGCTCAGACCTCACAGTTTGGGGCTTCCCAGCTCAGGCCTCACCGTTTGGGGCCTCCCAGCTCAGGCCTTACTGTTTGGGGCCTCCCAGCTCAGGCCTTACTGTTTGGGGCCTCCCAGCTCAGGCCTTACTGTTTGGGGCCTCCCAGCTCAGGCCTCACCGTTTGGGGCCTCCCAGCTCAGGCCTTACTGTTTGGGGCCTTCCAGCTCAGGCCTTACCGTTTGGGGCCTCCCAGCTCAGGCCTCACCGTTTGGGGCCTCCCAGCTCAGGCCTTACTGTTTGGGGCCTCCCAGCTCAGGCCTTACCGTTTGGGGCCTCCCAGCTCAGGCCTCACCGTTTGGGGCCTCCCAGCTCAGGCCTTACTGTTTGGGGCCTCCCAGCTCAGGCCTTACTGTTTGGGTCCTCCCAGCTCAGGCCTTACCGTTTGGGGCCTCCCAGCTCAGGCCTTACTGTTTGGGGCCTTCCAGCTCAGGCCTTACCGTTTGGGGCCTCCCAGCTCCGGCCTCACCGTTTGGGGCCTCCCAGCTCAGGCCTTACTGTTTGGGGCCTCCCAGCTCAGGCCTTACTGTTTGGGGCCTCCCAGCTCAGGCCTTACTGTTTGAGGCCTCTCAGCTCAGGCCTCACCGTTTGGGGCCTCCCAGCTCAGGCCTTACTGTTTGGGGCCTTCCAGCTCAGGCCTTACTGTTTGGGGCCTCCCAGCTCAGGCCTTACTGTTTGGGGCCTCCCAGCTCAGGCCTCACCGTTTGAGGCCTCCCAGCTCAGGCCTCACCGTTTGAGGCCTCCCAGCTCAGGCCTCACCGTTTGGGGCCTCCCAGCTCAGGCCTTACCGTTTGGGGCCTCCCAGCTCTGGCCTCACCGTTTGAGGCCTCCCAGCTCAGGCCTCACCGTTTGGGGCCTCCCAGCTCAGGCCTCACCGTTTGGGGCCTCCCAGCTCAGGCCTCACCGTTAGGGGCCTCCCAGCTCAGGCCTCACCTTTTGGGGCCTCCCAGCTCAGGCCTCACCGTTTGGGGCCTCCCAGCTCAGTCCTCACCGTTTGGGGCCTCCCAGCTCAGGCCTCACCGTTAGGGGCCTCCCAGCTCAGGCCTCACCGTTTGGGGCCTCCCAGCTCAGGCCTCACCGTTTGAGGCCTCCCAGCCCAGGCCTCACCGTTTGGGGCCTCCCAGCTCAGGCCTCACCGTTTGGGGCCTCCCAGCTCAGGCCTCACCGTTAGGGGCCTCCCAGCTCAGGCCTCACCGTTTGGGGCCTCCCAGCTCAGGCCTCACCGTTAGGGGCCTCCCAGCTCAGGCCTCACCGTTTGGGGCCTCCCAGCTCAGGCCTCACCGTTTGGGGCCTCCCAGCTCAGGCCTCACCGTTTGGGGCCTCCCAGCTCAGGCCTTACTGTTTGGGTCCTCCCAGCTCAGGCCTTACCGTTTGGGGCCTCCCAGCTCAGGCCTTACTGTTTGGGGCCTTCCAGCTCAGGCCTTACTGTTTGGGGCCTCCCAGCTCAGGCCTCACCGTTAGGGGCCTCCCAGCTCAGGCCTCACCGTTTGAGGCCTCCCAGCCCAGGCCTCACCGGTTGGGGCCTCCCAGCTCAGGCCTCACTGTTTGGGGCCTCCCAGCTCAGGCCTCACTGTTTGGGCCTCCCAGCTCAGGCCTCACCGTTTGGGGCCTCCCAGCTCAGGCCTCACTGTTTGGGGCCTCCCAGCTCAGGCCTCACTGTTTGAGGCCTCCCAGCTCAGGCCTCACCGTTTGCAGTTGCTGTTGGAAACAGTACGTTTCTTGTGTTGTTCCCCGCGCCCCCCCCCCCCCACAATGCTCTGAATTGAAAGGTAAAATTACCGTTTCGGAGAAGTTTATGCAAATCTATTTTAGCCGCTGTGCCGATAGCGTGAGAAACCCCTGCAGGAGGAATTGGGAAAAAAATCGAAATTAGAACAACTCTGAGAAATACGGAAGATCCTGACATTCCCATACAGTCAGCCTCATGAAGGTTACGGGAGACATTATTGTCCCTTAATAACTAACTGTGTCCAAATCAGCATTACACCGACATTATACAATGTTCTACCTGTCCTGGGATTGGGGGACAGTGTAGAGGGAGCTTTACTCTGTATCTAACCCCGTGCTGTACCTGTCCTGGGAGTGTTTGATGGGGACAGTGTAGAGGGAGCTTTACTCTGTATCTAACCCCGTGCTGTACCTGTCCTGGGAGTGTTTGATGGGGGACAGTGTAGAGGGAGCTTTACTCTGTATCTAACCCTGTGCTGTACCTGTCCTGGGAGTGTTTGATGGGGGACAGTGTAGAGGGAGCTTTACTCTGTATCTAACCCCGTGCTGTACCTGTCCTGGGAGTGTTTGATGGGGGGACAGTGTAGAGGGAGCTTTACTCTGTATCTAACCCCGTGCTGTACCTGTCCTGGGAGTGTTTGATGGGGGGACAGTGTAGAGGGAGCTTTACTCTGTATCTAACCCTGTGCTGTACCTGTCCTGGGAGTGTTTGATGGGGGGACAGTGTAGAGGGAGCTTTACTCTGTATCTAACCCCGTGCTGTACCTGTCCTGGGAGTGTTTGATGGGGGGACAGTGTAGAGGGAGCTTTACTCTGTATCTAACCCCGTGCTGTACCTGTCCTGGGAGTGTTTGATGGGGGGACAGTGTAGAGGGAGCTTTACTCTGTATCTAACCCCGTGCTGTACGTGTCCTGGGAGTGTTTGATGGGGGGGGGACAGTGTAGAGGGAGCTTTACTCTGTATCTAACCCCGTGCTGTACGTGTCCTGGGAGTGTTTGATGGGGGGGGGACAGTGTAGAGGGAGATTGAAAGGTGCAGTAGATCCTATGGGCCAAATGGCCTAATTCTGTTCCTATATCTTAGGCCCAACCACTGGTCCACTGTGTTGCCTTTGGTTCCTGCTCTGGAAGATATGTTTGGCGATTTACCCAAGGTCATTCTACAACATGAGATGGTGAGAAATCCCATTACCAGATTTGGGAGGGGGGTTTCCTGTTGAGTTGACAATGACATCCACTATTTCTTTGGTGATGTCTCCATTGTAGATTTGCAGGGTAATGTTCCCAATTGTCACCCTGGCTAATTTTCCATCGGGGGACCACGAGAAACCTGGGAGAGAAAGAAAGTTGGGAATATTAGAGCCTTCAGCCACAGACAAGTTCATATTCCGAGGCATGGCAAATGGCTAGTGGGCCCATTGGTCCGTCTTGCCATCTCTTACTTTTCCAGTCTCCTCCCGCTGTCCCTCATCGAAAACCACCCCATCCTTCCTCCCCCTCCGTCAGACGCACCGGCGCGCCTCGCCGTCCCGTGGGATCGAGCCCCCGCATCCTCCCCTCTCCCCGGAGGACGTTCCAAAGGGAGGCCATTTGGCCCTACGATCCATGCCGGCCTCAATCCTTCCCTGCGCCGCATCCCCAGCGCCCTCCCTTCCTCGATCTGCCAAATATTTATGTGGAGGCGCTGCTGCTTGACAGCCCCGGGGTGGGGGGGGGGAGGGTCCTGGGTTCGATTCCCGTGCTCGGGTCACCGTCTGCGTGCGAGACTGCACATTCTCCCCGTGTCTGCGTGGGTTTCCTCCCACCGTCCGAAAGACGTGTGGGTTGGGTGGATTGGCCGTGCCAAGAAGTTGCCCCTTCGGGTCCAGGGATGGGGAGGTTGGAGGGATTAACGGGTATGATACGGGGGGTATGATCCTCCTAATGATCCAGGATCCACCTCCCCTTGGGGCACAGAGCAAACAGCAGTCCAGCACACGAACAGACCCTCCAAGCCTGCCTCGATCACAATGCCTGCCGAAACTAAAACCGTCTGCTCTCACAGAGTCCGTATCCTTCCATTCCCATCCTGTTCATGTCTTGGTCTAGTTGCTCCTAAATGCCACGATCGTACCCACTCCCCCCCGGGCAGCGCGTCCCAGGCACCCGCTACCCTCTGTGTAAAAAAAAACCCGCCTCGTACACCTCCTCTAAACTTTTCCCCTTGCACCTTAAACCTGTGCCCCCCCGCGTAATTGACTCTGGGGAGAAAGCTTCTGACTCTCCACTCTATCCCTCATCATCTTGTAGACTTCTATCAGGTCTCCCCCTCAACCTCCAGTGAGAACAAACCAAGTTTCTCCAACCTCTCCTCATAGCTAATGCCCTCCAAACCAGGGGCAAACATCCTGGTAAATCTTTTCTGTAACCCTCTCCAAAGCCTCCACATCCTTCTGGTAGTGTGGGTGACCCAGAATCGAACACTATATTTCCAAGTGCGGCCTCACTAAGGTTCTATAAAGCTGCAACGTGACTTGCCAATTTTTAAACTCAGTGCCCCGGCCGATGAAGGTAAGCATGCCGTATGCCTTCCTGACTACCTTCTCCACCTGCGTTGCCACTTTCAGTGACCTGTGTATCTGTACGCCCAGATCCCTCTGCCTATCAATACTCTGTGTACCTGTACGCCCAGATCCCTCTGCCTATCAATACTCTGTGTACCTGTAAGCCCGGATCCCTCTGCCTATCAATACTCTGTGTACCTGTACGCCCAGATCCCTCTGCCTATCAATACTCTGTGTACCTGTACGCCCGGATCCCTCTGCCTATCAATACTCTGTGTACCTATACACCCAGATCCCTCTGCCTATCAATACTCTGTGTACCTGTACGCCCAGATCCCTCTGCCTATCAATACTCTGTGTACCTGTACGCCCGGATCCCTCTGCCTATCAATACTCTGTGTACCTGTATGCCCGGATCCCTCTGCCTATCAATACTCTGTGTACCTGTACGCCCGGATCCCTCTGCCTATCAATACTCTGTGTACCTGTACGCCCGGATCCCTCTGCCTATCAATACTCTGTGTACCTGTACGCCCAGATCCCTCTGCCTATCAATACTCTGTGTACCTGTACGCCCAGATCTCTCTGCCTATCAATACTCTGTGTACCTGTACGCCCGGATCCCTCTGCCTATCAATACTCTGTGTACCTGTACATAAGAACATAAGAAATAGGAGCCCAGATCCCTCTACCTATCAATACTCTGTGTACCTGTATGCCCAGATCCCTCTGCCTATCAATACTCTGTGTACCTGTACACCCAGATCCCTCTGCCTATCAATACTCTGTGTACCTGTACGCCCGGATCCCTCTGCCTATCAATACTCTGTGTACCTGTACGCCCGGATCCCTCTGCCTATCAATACTCTGTGTACCTGTACGCCCAGATCCCTCTGCCTATCAATACTCTGTGTACCTGTACGCCCAGATCCCTCTGCCTATCAATACTCTGTGTACCTGTACGCCCGGATCCCTCTGCCTATCAATAGTCTGTGTACCTGAACGCCCGGAACCCTCTGCCTATCAATACTCTGTGTACCTGTACGCCCAGATCCCTCTACCTATCAATACTCTGTGTACCTGTATGCCCAGATCCCTCTGCCTATCAATACTCTGTGTACCTGTACACCCAGATCCCTCTGCCTATCAATACTCTGTGTACCTGTACGCCCAGATCCCTCTGCCTATCAATACTCTGTGTACCTGTACGCCCGGATCCCTCTGCCTATCAATACTCTGTGTACCTGTACGCCCGGATCCCTCTGCCTATCAATACTCTGTGTACCTGTACGCCCGGATCCCTCTGCCTATCAATACTCTGTGTACCTGTACGCCCAGATCCCTCTGCCTATCAATACTCTGTGTACCTGTACGCCCAGATCCCTCTGCCTATCAATACTCTGTGTACCTGTACGCCCAGATCCCTCTGCCTATCAATAGTCTGTGTACCTGAACGCCCAGATCCCTCTGCCTATCAATACTCTGTGTACCTGTACACCCAGATCCCTCTGCCTATCAATACTCTGTGTACCTGTACGCCCAGATCCCTCTGCCTATCAATACTCCTAAGGATTCTGCCATTGGCTGTATATTTCCGACATGCATCCCAGAATCCCAGAGTTTCACTACCCTCTACAAGACGGCCTTTCTGCCCTCCATAGAAACCCTACAGTGCAGAAAGAGGCCATTCGGCCCATCGAGTCTGCACCGACACAGTCCCACCCAGGCCCTACCCCCATATTATACCCACTAACCCCTCGAACCTACACATCTCTGGACACGAAGGGGCAATTCCTCAGCACGGCCAATCCCCCCCTAACCCGCACATCTTTGGACGATCCCTTCATTTTGTCGCTACTGTCCTCTTGTCCAAGCGCTTCATCAGAGCCTGTCCTCCAATCGTAGAAAAGAGGAGGCCATTCGGCCCTCGGGAGTGGGTCAAGAAACAGCAACCGGAGTCCAAATGCGGATAAAGTGGGAGGCGTCGCGTTTTGGAGAATCAGATCAAGGTCAGGTTTCCACGGGGAGGGAGAGTCGTGGAAGAGAGGGGCCTTGGGAGTTCACGGTTCTCTCGGGGGGGGTGGGGGGGTGTCACAGGTAGATCGGGCAGCGAAGGAGACTCTTGGTGGCCTTCATTGAGTTTGGAAGTTGGAAAGTTGTGTTGCAAAAGGACAAGATGTTGGGGAGGCCACATCTCTTGATTTGATTCATTGTCACGTGTATCGGGATACAGGGAAAAGTATTGTTTCTTGCGCGCTATACAAAGCATACTGCTCATAGAGAAGGAAAGGAGAGGGTGCAGAATGTAGAGTTACAGTCACAGCGAGGGTGTAGAGAAAGATCAGCTTAATATTTGATTTATTATTGTCACATGTATTGGGATACAGTGAAAAGTATTGTTTCTTGCGCGCTATACAAAGCATACTGTTCATAGAGAAGGAAAGGAGAGGGTGCAGAATGTAGTGTTACAGTCACAGCGAGGGTGTAGAGAAAGATCAACTTAATGCGAGGTAGGTCCATTCAAAAGTCTGACAGCAGCAGGGAAGAAGCTGTTCTCGAGTCGTTCGCTACGTGAATTCAATCATAAGAAATCTGGGATTAAGAATCTCCTGTTGACCCAGTGTCGGAAAAAACCCATCCGGTTCCCCCTTCCGGGAAGGAAATCTGCCGTCCTTACCCCAGTCTGGCCTACATGTGACTCCCAGAGACACACAGCAGTGTGGGTGACTCTCAACTGCCCCTCCCAGGGGGCAACTAGGGTTGGGTAATAAACACTGGGCCCAGACAGGGACGCCCACATCCCACGTGAGAGTAAAATAAAAATGTTTAAAGTTTATTTATCAGTGTCACAAGTAGGCGTACATTAACGCTGCAATGAAGTCAGAGACTCACACAGCATGGAAACAGGCTCCTTGGCCCAACTTGTCCATTCTGCCAAGTTTTTAACGACTAAGTCCCAGTTGCCCGCCTTTGTCCCCTATCCCCCTATCCCCATCGTACCCATGGAACTGTCTAAATGCCTCTTAAAATTGTCCCCACCTCTACTACTGCCTCTGGCAGCTCGTTCCAGACACTCACCCCCCTCTGGGTGAAAAAATTGCCCCTCTGGACCCTCTCCCCTCTCTCCTTAAACCCTCTAGTTTTAGACTCCCCTACCTTTGGGGAAAAGATATTGACTATCTCGCTGATCTGTGCCCCTCATTATTTTATAGACCTCTATAAGATCACCCCTCTACGCTCCAGAGAAAAAAGTCCCAGTCTATCCAGCCTCTCCTTATAACTCAATCCATCAAGTCCCGGGAGCATCCTAGTAAATCTTTTCTGTGCTCTTTCTAGTTTAATAATATCCTCTCTATAATAGGGTGACCAGAAGTGTACACAGTTGCTGCAAAGTTACTGTGAAAATCCACCACCCACCCCACCCCAGTCGCCACACTTTTGTTTGGGTAACACTGAGGGAGAGTTTAGCACGGCCCAATGCACCCCTAACCAGCCACGTCTTTCGGACTGTGGGAGGAAACCGGAGCACCCGGAGGAAACCCACGCAGACACGGGGAGAATGTGCAGACTCCCACACAGACAGGGACCCGAGCCGGGAATCGAACCCGGGTCCCTGGCGCTGTGAGGCAGCAGCGCTAACCCACTGTGCGCTGAGCCGGGAATCGAACCCGGGTCCCTGGCGCTGTGAGGCAGCAGCGCTAACCCACTGTGCGCTGAGCTGGGAATCGAACCCGGGTCCCTGGCGCTGTGAGGCAGCAGCGCTAACCCACTGTGCGCTGAGCCGGGAATCGAACCCGGGCCCCTGGCGCTGTGAGGCAGCAGCGCTAACCCACTGTGCGCTGACTGGGTTTTTGCGACTCGTGCACCAGGACGCCCAGATCCCTCTGCACCGTAGCTATGATTCACAGCGACAGATCGCTAGGATGCTTTGGTTCTAAGATAGGGGGTAAATCTTTGAGGGCTGAGGTGAGGGAGAAATGTCTTCACCCGGAGGGGAAGGGAACGGGGTGCTCAGAATCCCAGAATTCCCTCCCCAACGCTGACACCGCACTGGCGGGGGGAGGGAGGGCACAATGGTGGCTTCCAAGATGGCGGCTCTCCCTACGCCCCCTTCTCGATGGATGCTGAGCGCCCCACGTCCTCGGAACACACGATATCCGGGGAAACCCCTCGGAGTTATCCCGACTGGAGCTGCGGCATTGCTCTCTCGTAACCCCGAGGTGGGGGGGTGGGTGGGGGCCACCACCTTTCTGTCCACTCACCGGATACCTTGCCCAGGCTCCTGGGGGCTCTTTCCAATTCCTCCTGAGCTTTCCGAAGGATCTGGGAGCGGAGAAAGAAAGTCCTGTTATTCCCAAGAGTTCCCACCGCTTCCCATTGGATTCACTCAGCAATCAAGGTTCATAGAACAAAGAACAAAGTCCCACAGTGCGGCGCTCCCTCAGCACTGACCCTCCCCACACAGTGCGGCGCTCCCTCAGCACCGACCCTCCCCACACAGTGCGGCGCTCCCTCAGCACTGACCCTCCCCACACAGTGCGGCGCTCCCTCAGCACCGACCCTCCCCACACAGTGCGGCGCTCCCTCAGCACTGACCCTCCCCACACAGTGCGGCGCTCCCTCAGCACTGACCCTCCCCACACAGTGCGGCGCTCCCTCAGCACTGACCCTCCCCACACAGTGCGGCGCTCCCTCAGCACTGACCCTCCCCACACAGTGCGGCGCTCCCTCAGCACTGACCCTCCCCACACAGTGCGGGGCTCCCTCAGCACTGACCCTCCCCACACAGTGCGGCGCTCCCTCGGCACTGACCCTCCCCACACAGTGCGGCACTCCCTCAGCACTGACCCTCCCCACACAGTGCGGCGCTCCCTCAGCACTGACCCTCCCCACACACAGTGCGGCGCTCCCTCAGCACTGACCCTCCCCACACAGTGCGGCGCTCCCTCAGCACTGACCCTCCCCACACACAGTGCGGCGCTCCCTTAGCACTGATCCTCCCCACACAGTGCGGCACTCCCTCAGCACTGACCCTCCCCACACACAGTGCGGCGCTCCCTTAGCACTGACCCTCCCCACACAGTGCGGCGCTCCCTCAGCACTGACCCTCCCCACACACAGTGCGGCGCTCCCTCAGCACTGACCCTCCCCACACAGTGCGGGGCTCCCTCAGCACTGACCCTCCCCACACAGTGCAGCGCTCCCTCAGCACTGACCCTCCCCACACACAGTGCGGCCCTCCCTCAGCACTGACCCTCCCCACACAGTGCGGTGCTCCTTCAGCACTGACCCTCCCCACACAGTGCGGCGCTCCCCGAGCACTGACCCTCCCCACACAGTGTGGCGCTCCCTCAGCACCGACCCTCCCCACACACAGTGCGGCGCTCCCTCAGCACTGACCCTCCCCACACAGTGTGGCGCTCCCTCAGCACTGACCCTCCCCACACAGTGCGGCGCTCCCTCAGCACTGACCCTCCCCACACAGTGCGGCGCTCCCTCATCACTGACCCTCCCCACACAGTGCGGCGCTCCCTCAGCACTGACCCTCCCCACACACAGTGCGGCGCTCCCTCAGCACCGACCCTCCCCACACAGTGCGGCGCTCCCTCGGCACTGACCCTCCCCACACAGTGTGGCGCTCCCTCATCACTGACTCTCCCCACACAGTGCGGCGTTCCCTCAGCACTGACCCTCCCCACACAGTGCGGCGCTCCCTCAGCACTGACCCTCCCCACACAGTGCGGGGCTCCCTCAGCACTGACCCTCCCCACACAGTGCGGGGCTCCCTCAGCACTGACCCTGCCCACAGTACAGGACAGTGTATAACGAGGGGCACCTTTAACACGTGCCACCTGTACCATCTGGAAGGAGAAGGGGCACCAGATACCTGGGGAACACTGCCCCCTGGAGGTTTGTCCTTCGAGTCACTCCTGACTTGGAGATTTTCAAACCTTCTGAACATCTTCATACAAAGATATTCCGGAATATCCACCCCTTTTCCTAATTCCTACGCTAATCCCAATTGCCCACATTTGGCCCCTATCCCTCTATACCCATCGTACCCACATAACTGTCTAAATGCTTTCTAAAATTGTACCTGCCTCTACTACTGCCTCTGGCAGCTCGTTCCAGACACTCACCACCCTCTGGGTGAAAAAATTGCCCCTCCGGACCCTCTCCCCTCTCTCCTTAAACCCTCTACCCTCTCGTTTTAGCCTCCCCTACCTTTGGGGAAAAGATATTGACTATCTCGCTGATCTGTGCCCCTCATTATTTTATAGACCTCTATAAGATCACCCCTCTACGCTCCAGAGAAAAAAGTCCCAGTCTATCCAGCCTCTCCTTATAACTCAATCCATCAAGTCCCGGGAGCATCCTAGTAAATCTTTTCTGCGCTCTTTCTAGTTTAATAATATCCTTTCTATAATAGGGTGACCAGAACGGTACACAGTATTCCAAGTGTGGCCTTACCAATGTCTTGTACAACTTCAACAAGACGTCCCCAACTCCTGTATTCTGACCCATGAAGCCAAGCTTGCTGAATGCCTTCTTCACCACTCTGTCCACCACTTTCAAGGAGCTATGAACCTGTCCCCCGAGATCTCTCTGTTCTGTAACTCTCTCCCCGACCATTAACTGAGTGAGTCCTGCCCCTGGTTCCATCGACCAAAATGCATCACCTCGCATTTATCTGAATTAAACTGTATCCGCCGCTCACCAGCCCACTGGCCCAATCGATCAAGATCCCGTTGCAATTGGAGGTAACCTTCTTCACTGTCCATTATGCCACCAATCTTGGTGTCATCTGCAAACTTACTAACCATGTCCCCAAAATTCTCATCCAAATCATTAATATAAATAACAGTGGGCCCAGCACCGATCCCTCAGGCTGGTCACAGGGGTCTCCAGTTTGAAAAACAACCCTCTACAACCACCCTCTGGCTTCTGCCATCAAGACAATTTTGTATCCAATTGGCTACCTCTCCCTGGATCCCTTAGGACCATAAGACATAGGAGCAGAATGAGGCCACTCGGCCCATTGAGTCTCTCCCCCATGGCTGATATTTTCCCCATCCCCCATTCTCCTGCCTTTTCCCCCGATCCCCTTATTAATCAGGAACCGATCTATCTCTGTCTTAAAGACACTCAGGGACCCGGCCTCCTCTGGGGCAAAGAGTCCCACACATTCCCCCACTCTCTGGGTGAAGAAATCCCCCTCCCCATCTCTGTTTTAAAGGACCGTCCCTTTACCCTGAGGTTGTGCCCTCTCTGGTTCGGGTTTTTCCTACTGGTGGAAACATCCTCTCCCACGTCCCACTCTATCCAGGGCCTCCCTGTAAGTTTCAATAAGATCCCTCCCCACCCATCCATCTAAACTCCCAATGAGTACAGACCCCAGAGTCCCCAACCCGCTCCTCAAGCTCTTCATTCCGGGAATCGTCCTTGTGAATCTCCCCTTCCCAAGGCCAGCACGTCCTTCCTGAGATGGGGGGATCCTAAACCAAAGATCTCATGAGGTTTAACCCAGCGCAGTGACCTACTCCGCGATACCTTGTCAGAGGCCTTGCTGAAGTCTAGGTGGATCACATCAACTGCACTGCCCTCATCTACCTTCTTGGTTACCCCTACAAAAAAACTGAATCAAACTCACCTCCTTTCCGGATGTATCCCATCTGGCGATGGAGATCTGGACTTTCTTAATCGATGATGGAATGCTCTTGAACCTCTGGATTTCGCTTAAGAGTGTCCTGGTCCACACCTCTTTGGACTGACCGACGAGAGGGAACGTGATGGAAGAGAAGGAGGCCTCGGAGCAAAGCTCCAGACAAGCCCTGATCTTGAGTCCAATGGTCTAGCAGAACCAGGGTCAGGGGTCAGCGATGAGGGAGATAGGGAAGACAAGAACGACCAATGAGAAAGGAAAGATCCATCGCTTAGATCGAGTCATAGAGGTTTACAATATGGAAACAGGCCCTTTGGCTCAACTTGTCCAATCCGCCCCTTCTATTTAAACCTCTACACTTGTCCCAGTTGCCCACATTTGGCCCATATCCCTCTACACCCATGTAACTGTCTAAACGCTTTTTAAAAGACAAAATTGTACCCGCCTCGACTCTACTGCCTCTGGCAGCTCGTTCCAGACACTCACCTAACAGAACATGGTGATGTGTTTTGGTCGATGGAACCAGGGGCAGGACTCACTCAGTTAATGGTCGGGGGGAGAGTTACAGAACAGAGAGATCTCGGGGTAACAGGTTCATAGCTCCTTGAAAGTGGGGTCACAGGTGGACAGAGTGGTGAAGAAGGCATTCGGCATGCTTGGTTTCATCGGTCAGAATACAGGAGTTGGGACGTCTTGTTTGTATGAAAAAATCGCCCCTCTGGACCCTTTTGTATCTCTCCCTTAAAACTGTGCCCTCTAGTTTTAGACTCCCCTACCTTTGGGGAAAAGATATTGACTATCTCGCTGATCTGTGCCCCTCATTATTTTATAGACCTCTATAAGATCACCCCTCTACGCTCCAGAGAAAAAAGTCCCAGTCTATCCCAGCCTCTCCTTATAACTCAATCCATCAAGTCCCGGGAGCATCCTAGTAAATCTTTTCTGCTCTCTTTCTAGTTTAATAATATCCTTTCTATAATAGGGTGACCAGAACTGTACACAGTATTCCAAGTGTGGCCTTACCAATGTCTTGTACAACTTCAACAAGACGTCCCCAACTCCTGTATTCAATGTTCTGACCGATGAAACCAAGCATGCCCAATGCCTTCTTCACCACTCTGTCCACCTGTGACCCCACTTTCAAGGAGCTATGAACCTGTTACCCCGAGATCTCTTTGTTCTGTAACTCTCCCCCGACCATTAACTGAGTGAGTCCTGCCCCTGGTTCCATCGACCAAAATGCATCACCCCGTTCTATTTGACCATAAGACGTAGGAGCAGAAAAAGATCATTGCTGCCTCACAGCGCCAGGGACCCGGGTTCGATTCCCGGCTCAGCGCACAGTGGGTTCGCGCTGCTGCCTCACAGCGCCAGGGACCCGGGTTCGATTCCCGGCTCAGGGCACAGTGGGTTAGCGCTGCTGTCCCACAGCGCCAGGGACCCGGGTTCGATTCCCGGCTCGGGTCCCTGTCTGTGCGGAGTCCGCACATTCTCCCCGTGTCTGCGTGGGTTTCCTCCGGGTGCTCCGGTTTCCTCCCAGATTCTGAAAGATGTGTGGGTTAGGGTGCATTGGGCCGTGCTAAGTTCTCCCCCAGTGTGGGCGACGAGGGGGATTTTCACAGTAACTTCATTGCAGCGTTAATGTAAGCCTTACTTATGACACTGATAAACTTTAAACTTAATCACAGAATCCTGACAGTGCAGAAGGAGACCATTCGGCCCATCGACCGAGTCTGTACTGACCACAATCCCACCCATTCCCGTAACCCCCACTCCTGCTCATCCCCCCGGCACTGGGGTCAATTTAGCCTGGCCAATCCACCAATCCATCTTTGGACTGTGGGAGGGAACAGGAGCACCCACAGGAAACCCACGCATACACGGGGAGAATGTGCAGACTCCACACAGACAGTGACCCGAGCCGGGAATCGAACCCGGGTCCCTGGCGCCGTGAGGCAGCAGCGCTAACCCACTGTGCGCTGGGAATCGAACCCGGGTCCCTGGCGCCGTGAGGCAGCAGCGCTAACCCACTGTGCGCTGAGCCGGGAATCGAACCCGGGTCCCTGGCGCTGTGAGGCAGCAGCGCTAACCCACTGTGCCACCGTGTTGGGAGTGGATCTTTCCTCCGAAATTACCAGCCCGTTCCGCAGCAACCGCTGGGAACACCATCGGAATAGAACCCAGAACGTTCCAGCGCAGTCCAGACCCTCGACCTCGTGCCGACCAGTGGAACCAATCTAATGACCCTCTAACCTCAACTATTCCAATCTTATCCATGTGCCTATCCACTGACCATTTGGACGCCCTTAAAGTTGGCGAGTCCACAACTGCTGCAGGCAGGCCATTCCACACCCTTACTACCCCCTGAGTCAAGACCCTACCTCTGACGTCCGTCCTCTATCTCTACCCCCCTCAATTTAAGGCTACATCCCCTCGTGTTAGCCATCACCGTCCGAGGGACAAGGATCTCACTCTGATCGTCTTGTCCGCCTCAGTTAGGTCCCCTTCTTCTCTCCAATGAAAATAACCTCGAGTCCCTCAGCCTCTCCTCGTAAGACCTTCCCACCACACCAGGCGACATCCTGGTAAACCTCCTCTGCGCCCCTTTGCAACACCTCCACATCTTTCTTATAAAGCAGAGACCCGGAACTGTACGCAATACTCCAAGTGCGGCCACACCAGAGTTTTGTAACGTGGCCTCACGGCTCCCAAACTCAATCCCTCTCCCAATAAAAGCTAACACACCTTCTTAACAACTTTATCAACCTGGGTGCCAACTTTCAGGGAGCTACGCACACAGACACTGAGATCTCTCTGCTCGTCAACGCTGCCAAGTATCTCACCATTAGCCCAGTACTCTGTATTCCTGTCACTCCTTCCAAAGTGAATCGCCTCACACTTTTCCGCACTAAACTCCATCTGCCACCTCTTAGCCCAGCTCCCTACGTCCCCCTGTAACCCTGCAACACCCTTCCGCGCTGTCCACAGCTCCTCCGACTTTAGTGTCATCCTCAAATTTACTAACCCGTCCTTCTGTGCCCTCACCCAGGTCATGTATAAAACAAATGACAGAACGGCAGTGGCCCCAAAACAGATCCCTGCGGTACACCGCTAGTAACTGAACTCCAGGATGAACATTCCCCATCAACCGCTACCCTCTGTCTTCTCACAGCGAGCCAATTCCTGATCCAAACCGCTAAGTCACCCTCTATTCCGTGCCTCCATATCTTCTGCAATATGATATGGAAAATTTGTTATTCGCCATGAAGGGAGCCTGTTTACCTCTTGGGAACTGGGCTGGCCTGCGAATCTGGAGAATGTACCACCCAGGAGGAAGTAAAGGCTCTTGCAATTTAGTCTGCTTTCACGCGTGACGTCCAGTTCTTTGACCACCTTTGGACGCAAGGTGTGGCATCGCCTCACAGACGATTGTAGATTCGGACACTTCTCAAAAATTGCCTTGGAAATCGCGGAGGAATGAGTGTTCATGTCGTGAGAAATAGGGATGACCAGGACATCGGACTGCGAGGTGGAAAACAGAGAGCAACATTGTTAGTGCGGGACTTACCGGCGGTGAGACTGAGCCTTGCTGGTAGGCCGGCCATACCCTGCTTCAATGTCCTACAATCTTTGAATGATACAGCCCGGAATGTGGCCCAATCAGCTTATAGAGTTTTACAAGGCCTTTTGGCCCATCATGCCTCCTGCCAGCTCTTTGAAAGCAGCCATCCCATTAGTCCCACTAACCCACAACCCTTTCTGCCCCATTAAACTTCAGATTCGTTTATTAGTGTATCGGCTCACATTGCAGCAAAGTTACTGTGAAAATCCCCCTACACCCCGGCGCCTGTCTGGGCACGCCGAGGGAGAATTTAGCACGGCCCAATGCACCCGAACCGGCACGGAAAGGAAACCCACGCAGACACGGGGAGAATGCGCGGACGGTGAGCCGAGCCGGGAATCGAGCCCGGGTCTGCGGGCTATCAGGGCTAACCGCTGGCACCGCCGTGCAGTCCCATCCCATCGGACTTTCCCAAATTGTCGCGCCAACTTTTCCCTCCAGTTACCAACTGCCCCCCCCCCAACATCCCCACCCCCCACCCCCCCAAATCACCGGAGACACTTCTCCCTCACCGAAACATAGAAATAGAAGCAGGAGGAGGCCATTTGGCCCTTCCAGTCTGTTCCGTCATTCATTTTGATCGTCAAATTCAATATCCCTTCCCCCCACCCCCCCCCGCCCTACCCCAATACCCCTCGATCCCTTTCGCCTCCCCCCCAGAGCGAGATCTAATTTCTTCTCGAAATCACACAAAGTTTGGGCCTCGAGTACTTTCTGTGGGGGTGAACGCCACACATTGCCCACCCTCTGGGCGAAGAAATTTCTCAGTTCGAAAAGGTTTACCCCTTATCCTCAAACTCTGACCCCCTAGTCCCGGACTGGCCCCACCATCGGGAACATTCTTCCTGCTTCCACACTGTCTAGACTTGTATGAGCAGGAAATCTCATCATTTCTCTCCCCCCACCTCCACTCCGACACTATAGTTAAGAAAGCCCCACCAACGCCTCTACTTTCTCAGAAGACTAAGGAAATTTGGCATGTCCGCAACGGACTCTCCCCAACTTTTACAGATGCCCCATAGAAAGCATTCTTTCTGGTTGGATCACAGCTCAGTCTGGGATCCTGCTCTGCCCAAGACCGCAAGGAACTACAAAAGGGTGGTGAATGTAGCCCCCAATCCATCACACAAACCAGCCTCCCATCCATTGACTCTGTCTACACTTCCCGCTGCCTCGGGGGGGGGAAAAGCAGCCGGTATAATTAAGGACCCCCCCCACACACACCCCGGACATTCTCTCTTCCACCTTCTTCCGTCGGGGAAAAAGTCTGAGGTATACCATTCATAGAGAAGGAAAGGAGAGGGTGCAGAATGTAGTGTTACAGTCACAGCGAGATTTTGATTTGATTTATTATTGTCACATGTATCGGGATACGGTGAAAAGTATTGTTTCTTGTCTGCTATACAAAGCATACAGTTCATAGAGAAGGAAAGGAGAGGGTGCAGAATGTAGTGTTACAGTCACAGTGAGGGTGTAGAGAAAGATCAGCTTAATATTTGATTTATTATTGACACATGTATTGGGATACAGGGAAAAGTATTGTTTCTTGCACGCTATACAGACAAAGCATACCGTTCATAGAGAAGGAAAGGAGAGGGTGCAGAATGTAGTGTTACAGTCACAGCGAGGGTGTAGAGAAAGATCAGCTTAATGCGAGGTAGGTCCATTCAAAAGTCTGACAGCAGCAGGGAAGAAGCTGTTCTTGAGTCGGTCGGTACGGGACCTCAGACTTTTGTATCTTTTTCCCCGACGGAAGAAGGTGGAAGAGAGAATGTCCGGGGTGTGTGTGGGGGGGGGTCCTTAATTATCCCGGCTGCTTTTCCCCCCCCCGAGGCAGTGGGAAGTGTAGACAGAGTCAATGGATGGGAGGCTGGTTTGTGTGATGGATTGGGGGCTACATTCACCACCCTTTTGTAGTTCCTTGCGGTCTTGGGCAGAGCAGGATCCCAGACCGAGCTGTGATCCAACCAGAAAGAATGCTTTCTATGGGGCATCTGTAAAAGTTGGGGAGAGTCCAAAGCGGACATGCCTGGGGGTACGTTGCGGTGGGGGGGGGGTCCTTGATTATACCGGCTGCTTTTCCCAGCGGGAAGTGTAGACAGAGTCAACGGATGCATCGATCTTTGTGACTCTGAACAAGAACATCGGAACTCGGAGCAGGGAGTAGGCCATTCGGCCCCAGGAGCCTGTTCCGCCATTCAATGGGTGATCTGCTTGTGGACTCAGCTCCCCTTACCCCCCCTCCACTCCCTCTAATTCCTTCACTGTTCAAAAATCGATCTATCCTCGTCTTAAAAAACATTCAATGAGGGAGCCTCAACTGGGCCAGGGGGTTCCACAGATTCCCAACCCTTTGGGTGAAGGAAGTTCCTCCTCAACTCGGTCCGAAACCTGCTCCCCCTTATTTTGAGGCCATGCCCCCCCTCGTTCTAGTTTCACCCCCCAGTGGAAACAACCTCCCTCCTTCTATCTTATCCCTTCCCTTCATCATCTTATATCTTTCTATAAGATCTCCCCCTCATTCTTCTCAATTCCAATGAGTCTAGCCCCAGTCTCTCCTCATCATCCAACCCTCCGGAATCAACCTCCTCCACCCCCACCCCCCTCGATTCAATCTCCCTCTAAACCTCCTCTGCTCCCGCAAGGGAAGCCCCTTCCGCCATCTTGTTCCAGAGGGTGAACTCCGACCCCTGAAGGTGAACCTCTACCGATCTCCTGAGTGCTCCCCCCTCCAACACCAAACCCTCCGCCAACTCAATCCCCAAACTGAGGGGGGGGGAGGGTAGGGGAGAGGAAATTTGAGAAGAGGTTACCTGCTGGTCCTCAATGCGGCCGGAGCTGATTTCCAATTGGAGGCCGGTTGGCGACTGGGGCCTGGGTCCGGGCGGCGACCAGGCCCGACCGCAGGCCCTCTGCAGCTCCTGCAGCACCTCGTCGTTGATGTCCACCAGGGCGATGTGGCTGGGGCAACGGGCGCCGAGCCCCCGGATGGCGGAGACGATGGCGTCGGCGCACAGGTCCTTGGGGACGCCGTAGATCCCGGAGCTCAGGCAGGGGAGGGCGACGGAGCGCAGGCCGGCCTGCGCCGCCAGCTCCAGGGAGCTGGTGACGGCGCTCTCCAAGAGCCCCCTGACCCCCTGCGCCCCCACCGTGGCCCTCATCCCCCAGTCGGGCCCCACCGCGTGGATGACCTTGGCGCAGGGCAAGCGCCCGCCTCCGGTCATGGCCGCCGCTCCGACCTCGACCGGCCCCTGGGCCGCCACCAGGTCCCAGGACTCCCTCTCGATCTGCGGGCCCCCGGCTCGCAAGATGGCCGCCGCCACCCCGCCCCCGTGCTCCAGCTTCCTGTTGGCCGCGTTGACGATGGCGTCCACCCGCTGTTGGGTGATGTCGCCACGGCAGACGGTGACGGTGACCCCCGCCGTGGCCCGGTAGCTGGAGAGGACGACGCTGCCTGGCGAAGGAGCGGCCTCCTCCTCCTCCTCCTCCTCCTCCAGCACCACCAGGCACTTGGCCTCTCGGCCTAGCGCCTCCAGCAGCTCCTTGCCCCTCCCCCGGAAGAAGCCCCGGGCCCCCGGCTCATCCAGGCTCAGCCTCTCCCAGGCCACGGAGGCCAGGCAGCTCTCCAGGCGCCTCCTCTCCTCCCCCACCACGGAGCGGGGCCCGGTCAGGACGATCGCCCCGGGGCCTCGGGCCCTGACGGCCGAACGCAGGCCGCAGCCCATCAGGCCCAGCAGCCCGGGCACGAACGGGGCCAGTCCGGGCCGCCCGACCAGCAGGGTCTCCTCGGCGGGGGCGCGCTGGAGGGCGTGCTCCCTCAGCCGCTTGGCGGCGCGCCCCACCTCTTCCTCGAAGCCCACCAGGCGGACGCTGGACGCCTCCGGGCCCTCGGCCACCTGCAGCCTGCGGGAGGCCTCGCCGGCGAAGGGCCTGAGCCCCTCGGGCCAATCCGAGGCCTCCCCCGGGAGCGGCACCTCTTCCTCGACGATTCGGGTGTTGAGGATGGACTTGGCCCTCTCCAGCTCGGGCCAGGAGCGGCCCAGCAGGCCCACCTGGCCTCCGGCCGCCGTCTCCAGGGCGACGGGGAAGGAGAACAGCTCTTTGGCCAACGCCTCCGGAGGCCAGGAGGCGAGGAACCGCCGCTTGGCGTCGGAGAGGCGGACGGTTTCCTCCAGCACGCCGCCCAGGAGCTTCCGGAGGCGGGAAGAGGCCTCCCGTCGGTCTGCCGGGCTCCCGCTGAAAGTGACGGAAGGCCCCGCTTCATCCAGGGCCCAGCTCAGGCCCGGCAGGCGGCTGCCCAGATCGGCTGTGAAGGAATCCCGGATGAGGGAGAACTTGGAGGGGCTGTCCAGCCGGAAAGGGGCCTCCTCCTCCTCCTCCTCCTCCTCCCCCGGGCCCGCCGTCGCCCCCTCTGGGCCGGGCCCCGCGTTGCGCCCCCTCTCCGATCGGAACTCTGACCCCTCTCCCGGGCCCGCCGTCGCCCCCTCTGGGCCGGGCCCCGCGTTGCGCCCCCTCTCCGATCGGAACTCTGACCCCTCCCCCGGGCCCGCCGTCGCCCCCTCTGGGCCGGGCCCCGCGTTGCGCCCCCTCTCCGATCGGAACTCGGACCCCCCTCCTGGGCCAAGCCGGTACTGCTCCTGAACCCTCTGGAAGGCCCTCACCGCCCTCTTAGCCCACCCAGCAGAATCCCCGCCGGGGATTGGGTCGGAAGCCGGAAGCAGGAGGACGGAGTCGCTGCCGGGGGCCAGTTGCACGCGGCACCGCGCCCCCAGCAGCTCCCCCTGGAGCTCCCTCAGGACGTCCTCCCTCTGGTTCAGGCACTCCCTGAAGGACGAGGCCATCCTGAGCCTGATCCCCATCTCTCCGGCATCCCCGTCTTCCGGTCCGCTCTTTGGCAGCTGTTTTCCGGTGGGAATCGGCCCCAGCCTGAGCGCCCGGTCCCCTGTCGAAGAGAGTCGTGGAATCAGACCATGCGGGAGAGTCCATTCAGCCCATCGAGATAGCATCAGAGACACCCGAGCTCCCATCTATCTCTGCTCGGCGCGTCTCCCGGAAGGCCCACACCTGCCTCGAGCGTCTGAGGGCCCGAGGCGGGCAGCCGGAGCTGCGTTCCGAGGGTGGGAGGACGAGGAGACAATGGCCACGAGCCACGGTCAAGGGGAGGCCCCAGAGGGAAGGAACTGGGGGGGCCGGCAATGAGATAGTGGTGGGGGGATAGTAGCCGGGCGGATCTGCGGGCAGAAGCGGGACTCCAGGGTGGGAGTCTGCCTCCCTGGGGACGTACCGGAGAGGACAGAGGGAATTTCGATGGGTGAAGGGGACCCGGGGGACGTAGGGAGGCAGTGTAGGGGGGGGAGGGGGTGTACGGAGGCAGTTCAGGGAGTTGGGGAGGCAAAGCTGAAGAGCAGGGTGGCGTTCTCTGGGCTACTGCCAAGTCCCAGCAGGGTTCGGAATAACGGGATCATGAGGCTGAATGCTTGGCTGAGGGATTGGTCTAAGGTCGAGGGCTCTACTTCTGTAGACCACTGGGAGGTATTTGAGAGAGACGGACACCTGTACAGGAGGGACAGGGAGTGTTTGAATGGGAGGGGGACAAATATCTGAGCTGGGAGGTTCGCCGGAGTGTTTCGGCAGGGTTTAAACGAATAGGGAGGGGGGGTTTGGTGGGGATGAGACCGATAGCTCAGTAGGCACTGGGGTCGGGAGCGAGTTGGGTAGGTTTGGTTGAGAGGAAAATTATCCAGGGGGAAATGAGGATCCGAGTGGGCCTGGAGGGTTGGATGGCATCTGTTTCAACGTGAGGGATGTGACGGGTAAAACGGATGAGCTTAGGGCCTTGGTGTTGGCGAGGAATTTAGATGTGGTGGCAGTGATGGAGACGTGGTTAAGGGAAGGGCAGGACTGGCAGCTAAATATTCCTGGGTATAAGTGTTTCAGGCACAACAGGGGAGGGTTGAAGACAGGTGGTGGGGTGGCGCTGCCAATCCACCCTAACCCGCACATCTTTGGGACACTAAGGGACAATTTAGCACGGCCAATCCACCCTAACCTACACATCTTTGGGACACTAAGGGACAATTTAGCATGGCCAATCCACCCTAACCTACACATCTTTGGACACTAAGGGACAATTTAGCACGGCCAATCCACCCTAACCTACACATCTTTGGACACTAAGGGACAATTTAGCACGGCCAATCCACCCTAACCTACACATCTTTGGACACTAAGGGACAATTTAGCATGGCCAATCCACCCTAACCTACACATCTTTGGACACTAAGGGACAATTTAGCACGGCCAATCCACCCTAACCTATACATCTTTGGACACTAAGGGACAATTTAGCACGGCCAATCCACCCTAACCTACACATCTTTGGACACTAAGGGACAATTTAGCATGGCCAATCCACCCTAACCTACACATCTTTGGACACTAAGGGACAATTTAGCATGGCCAATCCACCCTAACCTACACATCTTTGGACACTAAGGGACAATTTAGCATGGCCAATCCACCTAACCTACACATCTTTGGACACTAAGGGACAATTTAGCATGGCCAATCCACCCTAACCTACACATCTTTGGACACTAAGGGACAATTTAGCATGGCCAATCCACCCTAACCTACACATCTTTGGACACTAAGGGACAATTTAGCATGGCCAATCCACCCTAACCTACACATCTTTGGACACTAAGGGACAATTTAGCACGGCCAATCCACCCTAACCTACACATCTTTGGACACTAAGGGACAATTTAGCATGGCCAATCCACCCTAACCTACACATCTTTGGACACTAAGGGACAATTTAGCATGGCCAATCCACCCTAACCTACACATCTTTGGACACTAAGGGACAATTTAGCATGGCCAATCCACCCTAACCTACACATCTTTGGACACTAAGGGACAATTTAGCACGGCCAATCCACCCTAACCTACACATCTTTGGGACACTAAGGGACAATTTAGCATGGCCAATCCTCCCTAACCTACACATCTTTGGGACACTAAGGGACAATTTAGCACGGCCAATCCACCTTAACCTACACATCTTTGGACCTAAGGGACAATTTAGCACGGCCAATCCACCTTAACCTACACATCTTTGGACCTAAGGGACAATTTAGCACGGCCAATCCACCCTAACCTACACATCTTTGGGACACTAAGGGACAATTTAGCACGGCCAATCCACCTTAACCTACACATCTTTGGACCTAAGGGACAATTTAGCACGGCCAATCCACTCTGACCTACACATCTTTGGACACTAAGGGACAATTTAGCACGGCCAATCCACCCTAACCTACACATCTTTGGACACTAAGGGGCAATTTAGCATGGCCAAAAAAGGGGCAGGATGGACAAGTTGGGCCAAAGGGCCTGTTTCCAAGCTGTAAACCTCTATGACTCTCATTCTTTCCCCTCTTAACTCAAACTTACGCTCCCAAGTTCTCGATTCCCCAACCCTGGGAAAAAGACTTGAGTATTGTGTGCAGTTCTGGTCACCACACTACCAGAAGGATGTGGAAGCTTTGGAGAGAGTGCAAAGAAAGTTCACCAGGATGTTGCCTGGACTTGAGGGTGTCGGATATGAGGAGAGGTTGAATAAACTAGGATTGTTTTCACTGGAAAGACGGAGGCTGAGGGGAGACCTGATAGAGGTCTACGAAATGATGGCAGGCATAGGCAGGATGGAGGGTCAGAGCAGCTATTTCCCAGGGTGGAAGTGTCAGTTACAAGCGGACACAGGTTCAAGGTGAGAGAGGAATGTTTTAGGGAGATGTGCGGGGGGAGGTTTTCACACAGAGAGCAGTGGGTGCCTGGAACGTGCTACCAGAGGAGGTGGTGGAAGGAGGGACATCAGTAACATTGAAGAGGCGGCTGGATAGGTAGATGAAGAGCGAGGAAATAGAGGGATACGGAGTAAGTTCTAATATTTTTTAGTTTAATTAGGGCAATCAGCACAGGTTTGGAGGGCCGAAGGGCCTGTTCCTGTGCTGTACTGTTCTTT
The DNA here is from genome assembly GCF_965287045.1 of Carcharhinus amblyrhynchos. Lineage (NCBI taxonomy): Eukaryota > Metazoa > Chordata > Chondrichthyes > Carcharhiniformes > Carcharhinidae > Carcharhinus > Carcharhinus amblyrhynchos. The sequence goes on along the minus strand of NW_027650020.1, from coordinate 43,463 downwards.
GTTGGGATTATGGGATTGAGGGGGGTGGGATCAGGGCAGGATTGGGATACGGGAATATCGGAGCGATGGGGACAGGATCAGCACAGGACTGGAATATGGGAATATTGGAGCGATGGGAATGGGATCAGGACAGGATTGGGAGACGGGAATATCGGATTGAGGGGACGGGATTAGGACAGGATTGGGAGACGGGAATATCAGAGCGAGGGGAACGGGAACAGGACAGGATTGGGAGACGGGAATATCAGAGCGAGGGGAACGGGAACAGGACAGGATTGGGAGACGGGAATGTCAGAGCGAGGGGAACGGGATCAGGACAGGATTGGGAGACGGGAATATCAGAGCGAGGGGAACGGGAACAGGACAGGATTGGGAGACGGGAATGTCAGAGCGAGGGGAACGGGATCAGGACAGGATTGGGAGATGGGAATATCGGATTGCGGGGAACGGGAACAGGACAGGATTGGGAGATGGGAATATCGGATTGCGGGGAACGGGATCAGGACAGGGTTGGGAGACGGGAGTATCGGAGAGAGGGGGACGGGATTAGGACAGGATTGGGAGACGGGAATATCGGATTGCGGGGAACGGGATCAGGGCAGGATTGGGAGACGGGAGTATCGGATTGCGGGGAACGGGATCAGGACAGGATTGGGAGACGGGAGTATCGGAGAGAGGGGGAATGGGATTAGGACAGGATTGGGAGACGGGAATATCGGATTGCGGGGAACGGGATCAGGGCAGGATTGGGAGACGGGAGTATCGGATTGCGGGGAACGGGATCAGGGCAGGATTGGGAGACGGGAATATCCGATTGCGGAGGAACGGGATCAGGACAGGATTGGGAGACGGGAATATCGGATTGCGGGGAACGGGATTAGGACAGATTTGGGTGATCCAGAGAGTCTTCCAGAGGTTATGGGGCGAGATTCACCAGGAAAGCTCCAGGGATGAGGGATTTTAGCCACAGGATTGGGTCGGAGATGCTGGGATCATTCTCCCAGGGAGTTGCCCCCATCCCGCAGAATTCCCACAGCCCCACAGGTGACGGTGGAAGCCTAGATCCCAGTTCAAGGTCAGTGCGATACTTGTTAACCAGACAAAGAGGTTGTACCCTACCTGACAGACTCCCAGAGGTAAAGCTTCCCTCCTGTATGGACAGAGTGGGAGAGAAACAGGTTAAAATGCTGTGGAATAAACAGCAAACCAATTCCTGAAGCTTCACAAATCCCGGCGGATACACAGCCAGCAGCGGACTGAGGGCAGTAAGATCCACAGTGCGGCGCTCCCTCAGCACCGACCCTCCCCACACAGTGCGGCGCTCCCTCAGCACTGACCCTCCCCACACAGTGCGGTGCTCCCTCAGCACTGACCCTCCCCACAGTGCGGCGCTCCCTCAGCACCGACCCTCCCCACACAGTGCGGCGCTCCCTCGGCACCGACCCTCCCCACACAGTGCGGTGCTCCCTCAGCACTGACCCTCCCCACAGTGCGGCGCTCCCTCGGCACCGACCCTCCCCACACAGTGCGGCGCTCCCTCAGCACTGACCCTCCCCACACACAGTGCGGCGCTCCCTCAGCACTGACCCTCCCCACACACAGTGCGGCGCTCCCTCAGCACTGACCCTCCCGCAGTGCGGCGCTCCCTCAGCACCGACCCTCCCCACACAGTGCGGTGCTCCCTCAGCACTGACCCTCCCCACACACAGTGCGGCGCTCCCTCAGCACTGACCCTCCCCACACACAGTGCGGGGCTCCCTCAGCACCGACCCTCCCCACACAGTGCGGCGCTCCCTCAGCACCGACCCTCCCCACACAGTGCGGGGCTCCCTCAGCACTGACCCTCCCCACACAGTGCGGCGCTCCCTCAGCACCGACCCTCCCCACACAGTGCGGCACTCCCTCAGCACTGACCCTCCGCACACAGTGCGGCGCTCCCTCAGCACTGACCCTCCCCACACAGTGCGGCGCTCCCTCAGCACCGACCCTCCCCACACAGTGCGGCGCTCCCTCAGCACTGACCCTCCCCACACAGTGCGGCGCTCCCTCAGCACTGACCCTCCCCACACAGTGCGGCGCTCCCTCAGCACCGACCCTCCCCACACAGTGCGGCGCTCCCTCAGCACTGACCCTCCCCACACAGTGCGGCGCTCCCTCAGCACCGACCCTCCCCACACACAGTGCGGCGCTCCCTCAGCACCGACCCTCCCTACACAGTGCGGCGTTCCCTCAGCACCGACCCTCCCCACACAGTGCGGCGCTCCCTCAGCACCGACCCTCCCCACACAGTGCGGGGCTCCCTCAGCACGGACCCTCCCCACACAGTGCGGCGCTCCCTCAGCACCGACCCTCCCCACACAGTGCGGCGCTCCCTCAGCACCGACCCTCCCCACACACAGTGCGGCGCTCCCTCAGCACTGACCCTCCCCACACAGTGCGGCGCTCCCTCAGCACTGACCCTCCCCACACAGTGCGGCGCTCCCTCAGCACCGACCCTCCCCACACACAGTGCGGCGCTCCCTCAGCACCAACCCTCCCCACACAGTGCGGCGCTCCCTCAGCACGGACCCTCCCCACACAGTGCGGGGCTCCCTCAGCACGGACCCTCCCCACACAGTGCGGCGCTCCCTCAGCACCGACCCTCCCCACACACAGTGCGGGGCTCCCTCAGCACCAACCCTCCCCACACAGTGCGGCGCTCCCTCAGCACTGACCCTCCCCACACAGTGCGGCGCTCCCTCAGCACTGACCCTCCCCACACACAGTGCGGCGCTCCCTCAGCACTGACCCTCCCCACACAGTGCGGCGCTCCCTCAGCACTGACCCTCCCCACACAGTGCGGCGCTCCCTCAGCACTGACCCTCCCCACACAGTGCGGCGCTCCCTCAGCACTGACCCTCCCCACACAGTGCGGCGCTCCCTCAGCACTGACCCTCCCCACACAGTGCGGCGCTCCCTCAGCACTGACCCTCCCCACACAGTGCGGCGCTCCCTCAGCACCGACCCTCCCCACACAGTGCGGCGCTCCCTCAGCACTGACCCTCCCCACACAGTGCGGCGCTCCCTCAGCACCGACCCTCCCCACACAGTGCGGCGCTCCCTCAGCACTGACCCTCCCCACACAGTGCGGCGCTCCCTCAGCACTGACCCTCCCCACACAGTGCGGGGCTCCCTCAGCACCGACCCTCCCCACACAGTGCGGCGCTCCCTCAGCACTGACCCTCCCCACACAGTGCGGCGCTCCCTCGGCACTGACCCTTCCCACACACAGTGCGGCGCTCCCTCAGCACCGACCCTCCCCACATAGTGCGGCGCTCCCTCAGCACTGACCCTCCCCACACACAGTGCGGCGCTCCCTCAGCACCGACCCTCCCCACACACAGTGCGGCGCTCCCTCAGCACCGACCCTCCCCACACAGTGCGGCGCTCCCTCAGCACTGACCCTCCCCACACACAGTGCGGCGCTCCCTCAGCACCGACCCTCCCCACACAGTGCGGCGCTCCCTCAGCACTGACCCTCCCCACACAGTGCGGCGCTCCCTCAGCACTGACCCTCCCCACACAGTGCGGCGCTCCCTCAGCACCGACCCTCCCCACACAGTGCGGCGCTCCCTCAGCACTGACCCTCCCCACACAGTGCGGCGCTCCCTCAGCACTGACCCTCCCCACACAGTGCGGCGCTCCCTCAGCACCGACCCTCCCCACACAGTGCGGCGCTCCCTCAGCACTGACCCTCCCCACACAGTGCGGCGCTCCCTCAGCACCGACCCTCCCCACACACAGTGCGGCGCTCCCTCAGCACCGACCCTCCCTACACAGTGCGGCGTTCCCTCAGCACCGACCCTCCCCACACAGTGCGGCGCTCCCTCAGCACCGACCCTCCCCACACAGTGCGGGGCTCCCTCAGCACGGACCCTCCCCACACAGTGCGGCGCTCCCTCAGCACCGACCCTCCCCACACAGTGCGGCGCTCCCTCAGCACCGACCCTCCCCACACACAGTGCGGCGCTCCCTCAGCACCAACCCTCCCCACACAGTGCGGCGCTCCCTCAGCACTGACCCTCCCCACACACAGTGCGGCGCTCCCTCAGCACTGACCCTCCCCACACAGTGCGGCGCTCCCTCAGCACTGACCCTCCCCACACAGTGCGGCGCTCCCTCAGCACCGACCCTCCCCACACACAGTGCGGCGCTCCCTCAGCACCAACCCTCCCCACACAGTGCGGCGCTCCCTCAGCACGGACCCTCCCCACACAGTGCGGGGCTCCCTCAGCACGGACCCTCCCCACACAGTGCGGCGCTCCCTCAGCACCGACCCTCCCCACACACAGTGCGGGGCTCCCTCAGCACCAACCCTCCCCACACAGTGCGGCGCTCCCTCAGCACTGACCCTCCCCACACAGTGCGGCGCTCCCTCAGCACTGACCCTCCCCACACACAGTGTGGCGCTCCCTCAGCACTGACCCTCCCCACACAGTGCGGCGCTCCCTCAGCACTGACCCTCCCCACACAGTGCGGCGCTCCCTCAGCACTGACCCTCCCCACACAGTGCGGCGCTCCCTCAGCACTGACCCTCCCCACACAGTGCGGCGCTCCCTCAGCACTGACCCTCCCCACACAGTGCGGCGCTCCCTCAGCACTGACCCTCCCCACACAGTGCGGCGCTCCCTCAGCACTGACCCTCCCCACACAGTGCGGCGCTCCCTCAGCACCGACCCTCCCCACACAGTGCGGCGCTCCCTCAGCACTGACCCTCCCCACACAGTGCGGCGCTCCCTCAGCACCGACCCTCCCCACACAGTGCGGCGCTCCCTCAGCACTGACCCTCCCCACACAGTGCGGCGCTCCCTCAGCACTGACCCTCCCCACACAGTGCGGGGCTCCCTCAGCACCGACCCTCCCCACACAGTGCGGCGCTCCCTCAGCACCGACCCTCCCCACACAGTGCGGCGCTCCCTCGGCACTGACCCTTCCCACACACAGTGCGGCGCTCCCTCAGCACCGACCCTCCCCACATAGTGCGGCGCTCCCTCAGCACTGACCCTCCCCACACACAGTGCGGCGCTCCCTCAGCACCGACCCTCCCCACACACAGTGCGGCGCTCCCTCAGCACCGACCCTCCCCACACAGTGCGGCGCTCCCTCAGCACTGACCCTCCCCACACACAGTGCGGCGCTCCCTCAGCACCGACCCTCCCCACACAGTGCGGCGCTCCCTCAGCACTGACCCTCCCCACACAGTGCGGCGCTCCCTCAGCACTGACCCTCCCCACACACAGTGCGGCGCTCCCTCAGCACCGACCCTCCCCACACAGTGCGGCACTCCCTCAGCACTGACCCCCTGATATTGAAATGTTAGACTAGTTACCCAATTGTATGTTAACCTTCATTGCGAGAGGTTTGGAGTACAGGAACAGGGATGTGTTGTTGTGATTATGACAGGGGGCCTCGGTGAGGCCACACCGAGAGTATTGTGGGCAGTTTTGGGATCTCCTTTTCCGATGAAGGATGTTCTCGCTCTGGAGGGAGTCGCGGCGAAGGGTTTCCCAGGCTGATTCCCGGGGGACGGATGTACAAGGAGAGATTGACGAGGTTAGGATTGTTTTCACTGGAGTTCAGAGGGGGGAATCTCACAGAGATTTATCAAATTCTAACAGGGCTGGACAGGGGTAGACGCAGGGAGGATGTTCCCGATGAGGGGGTGGGGGAGTCCAGAACCAGAGGGTCTGAGGATCGGAGGGGTGTAGACCATTTAGGACGGAGATGAGGAGACATTCCCTCACCCGGTGAACCTGTGGAATTCATTCCCACGGGAAGGAGTTGATGCCAAAACGTTGGATGTCTTCAACAGAGGGTGGATTTGGGGGGGCAAACGGGGGTCACAGGTTATGGGGAGACAGCAGGATTGAGTTGGACGATCAGCCATGATGGTGATGGGGGGGGGGGGGCCAGAGCAGGATCGAAGGGCCGAATGGCCTCCTCCTGCTCCTATCCTCTGTGTTTTTTCTGTGTTGTAACATCACTGAGCCAGGAACCCAGACGAACACCCTTGGAGACATGGATTCAAATCCCAAAACAGCAGTTGACGTATCCTTAAACTGTACACAATGTTCCAGCTGAGGCCTAACTGGTGTCTTGTCTCGGTGAAGATTACCCCTGTACTCCACACTGTCTGTGTGGGAGTCTGCACATTCTCCCCGTGTCTGCGTGGGTTTCCTCCAGGTGCTCTGCTTTCCTCCCAGATGTGTAGGTTAGGGTGGATTGGCCATGCTAAATTGTCCCTTAGTGTCCCAAAGATGTGAAGGTTAGGGGGGATTGGCTATGCTAAATTGTCCCTTAGTGTCCAAAGATGTGTAGGTTAGGGTGGATTGGCCATGCTAAATTGTCCCTTAGTGTCCCAAAGATGTGTAGGTTAGGGTGGATTGGCCGTGCTAAATTGTCCCTTAGTGTCCAAAGATGTGTAGGTTAGGGTGGATTGGCCATGCTAAATTGTCCCTTAGTGTCCAAAGATGTGTAGGTTAGGGGGGATTGGCCGTGCTAAATTGTCCCTTAGTGTCCAAAGATGTGTGGGTTAGGGTGGATTGGCCATGCTAAATTGTCCCTTAGTGTCCAAAGATGTGCAGGTTAGGGTGGATTGGCCGTGCTAAATTGTCCCTTAGTGTCCAAAGATGTGTAGGTTAGGGGGGATTGGCCATGCTAAATTGTCCCTTAGTGTCCAAAGATGTGTAGGTTAGGGTGGATTGGCCGTGCTAAATTGTCCCTTAGTGTCCAAAGATGTGTAGGTTAGGGTGGATTGGCCGTGCTAAATTGTCCCTCAGTGTCTAAAGATGTGTAGGTTAGGGTGGATTGGCCATGCTAAATTGTCCCTTAGTGTCCAAAGATGTGTAGGTTAGGGTGGATTGGCCGTGCTAAATTGTCCCTTAGTGTCCAAAGATGTGTAGGTTAGGGTGGATTGGCCATGCTAAATTGTCCCTTAGTGTCCAAAGATGTGTAGGTTAGGGTGGATTGGCCATGCTAAATTGCCCCTCAGTGTCTAACGATGTATGGGTAAGTGGGGATTGGCCATGCTAAATTACAGATGCACCATAGAAAGCACCATCAAATCAAATCAAATTTGCTCCAGAGAAAAAAGTCCCAGTCTATCCAGCCTCTCCTTATAACTCAATCCATCAAGTCCCCGGGAACATCCTGGTAAATCTATTTGATTTGATTTATTATTGTCACATGTATTGGGATACAGTGAAAAGTATTGTTTCTTGCGCGCTATACAGACAAAGCATACCGTTCATAGAGAAGGAAAGGAGAGGGTGCAGAGTGTAGTGTTACAGTCACAGCGAGGGTGTAGAGAAAGATCAGCTTAATGCGAGGTAGGTCCATTCAAAAGTCTGACAGCAGCAGGGAAGAAGCTGTTCTTGAGTCGGTCGGTACGGGACCTCAGACTTTTGTATCTTTTTCCCTGACGGAAGAAGGTGGAAGAGAGAATGTCCGGGGTGTGTGTGGGGGGGGGGTCCTTAATTATACCGGCTGCTTTTCCCCGAGGCAGCGGGAAGTGTAGACGGAGTCAATGGATGGGAGGCTGGTTTGTGTGATGGATTGGGGGCTACATTCACCACCCTTTTGTAGTTCCTTGCGGTCTTGGGCAGAGCAGGATCCCAGACCGAGCTGTGATCCAACCAGAAAGAATGCTTTCTATGGGGCATCTGTAAAAGTTGGGGAGAGTCCGTAGCGGACATGCCAAATTTCCTCAGTCTTCTGAGAAAGTAGAGGCGTTGGTGGGGGTTTCTTAACGATAGTGTCAGCATGGAGGGAACCTCACTGCACTCTTTCTAGTTTAATAATATCCTTTCTATAATAGGGTGACCAGAACTCTACACAGTATTCCAAGTGTGGCCTTACCAATGTCTTGTACAGCTTCAACAAGACGTCCCCAACTCCTGTGAGTGCTCTTACCTGATGTTGAGTTGATTCTCCTGAATTGTCCTCGCCATCTTTCAGGCTTCGAACAGTCAGCTTGTACTTGGTGGAATCGAGTGTGATGGCATGGCCCTCGCGCTGTAACACCCGTTGCTGTGCTGGAAGTGTCAAAATCCGAAACACGAGTCAACGATAATTTGGACCCTTGCCCCAACCGGCTACCTGTCCCACCAAGGCACCCCCAACCCAACTGCGAAAGGAGGTGTTCCACTGGGAGGCCAGAGGCTAGGTCACCGGGGTAATATTTGTCAGCTTCTTGGAATTGGAGAGAGCGGGAGAGGTGGAGAGATTTAGGGAGGGAATTCCGGACCTTAGGTTCCCCCCCCCAACTCCGACCCAGGGCAGCTGAAGGTACAGCTGCCAATGGCGGAGCAACGGGAATCGGGGGATGCACGAGAGGCCGGAATCGGAGGAGCTCGGAGATCACAGAGCAGGGTCACCGAGTCATAGAGCCCCTACAGTGCAGGACGAACTCATTCTGCCCATCGATTCGCACCCAGACTCTTTAATCCCATAACCTCACATATTTACCCGAGCGAGTCCCAATGATAGTATAAGGGACAATTTAGCATGGCCAATCCACCCTAACCTACACATCTTTGGACACTAAGGGACAATTTAGCATGGCCAATCCACCCTAACCTGCACATCTTTGGGACACTAAGGGACAATTTAGCATGGCCAATCCACCCTAACCTACACATCTTTGGACACTAAGGGACAGTTTAGCATGGCCAATCCACCCTAACCTACACATCTTTGGACACTAAGGGACAATTTAGCATGGCCAATCCACCCTAACCTACACATCTTTGGACACTAAGGGACAATTTAGCATGGCCAATCCACCCTAACCTACACATCTTTGGACACTAAGGGACAATTTAGCACGGCCAATCCACCCTAACCTCCACATCTTTGGACACGAAGGGACAATTTAGCACGGCCAATCCACCCTAACCTACACATCTTTGGACACTAAGGGGCAATTTAGCACGGCCAATCCACCCTAACCTACACATCTTTGGACACTAAGGGACAATTTAGCACGGCCAATCCACCCTAACCTACACATCTTTGGACACTAAGGGGCAATTTAGCATGGCCAATCCACCCTAACCTGCACATCTTTGGACACTAAGGGACAATTTAGCATGGCCAATCCACCCTAACCTGCACATCTTTGGACACTAAGGGACAATTTAGCATGGCCAATCCACCCTAACCTGCACATCTTTGGACACTAAGGGACAATTTAGCATGGCCAATCCACCTAACCTACACATCTTTGGACACTAAGGGACAATTTAGCATGGCCAATACACTCTAACCTACACATCTTTGGACACTAAGGGACAATTTAGCATGGCCAATCCACCTAACCTACACATCTTTGGACACTAAGGGACAATTTAGCATGGCCAATACACTCTAACCTACACATCTTTGGACACTAAGGGGCAATTTAGCATGGCCAATCCACCCTAACCTGCACATCTTTGGACACTAAGGGACAATTTAGCATGGCCAATCCACCCTAACCTACACATCTTTGGACACTAAGGGACAATTTAGCACGGCCAATCCACCCTAACCTACACATCTTTGGACACTAAGGGACAATTTAGCATGGCCAATCCACCCTAACCTACACATCTTTGGACACTAAGGGACAATTTAGCACGGCCAATCCACCCTAACCTACACATCTTTGGACTGTAGGAGGAACCGGGAGCACCCAGAGGAAACCTGTGCAGACACGGGGAGAAGGTATAGACTCCTGCATCGATAGTGACCCGAGCCAGTAATAGACGGCAGATTTCCTTCCCTAAAGGGAACCGGATGGGGTTTTTCCGACACTGGGTCATCAGTAAATTCTTAATCCCAGATATTTTACATTGAATTGAAATTCCACCACCTGCTGTGGCGGGATTCGAACCCGGGTCCCCAGAACATTAGCTGAGTTTCTGAATTAATAATCCAGTCATAGCCACTGCTTCCCCTCAAAATTTTACAAAATCAAGTGCTGTATCAACCAATGTAGGTAAGCGAGCATGAAGTGGGGGGACGGGGGTGGGGTTGGAGGAACGGGACACGGTGCGAGGGTGGGGACATTGGGGGGGGGGTGCGCGAGAGTCTGGAATCAACTGAAGTTTGTGGGAGGATGTGGGCGAGCAGACGGGGAGGCATTGGTCGAGTCTGGAGGGAGGGGAGGCGTGCGTGAGGGCTTTCCCAGCCGATCAGCCGAGAGGGGGGAGAGTCGGGCTCGTCAGGGAGGGCTGCGGAGGAGGGCAATGGGTCAGAGGTCACGTGGAATGGAGACTGAGCGGGGATGTGGTTGGAGACTTGGACGGAGAGATGGCGGATGGAGTTTAATCCGGACAAATGTGAGGCGATGCATTTTGGAGGGTCTAATACAGACAGGAAATATACAGTAAATGGCAGAACCCTTAAGAGTATTGACAGGCAGAGGGATCTGGGCGTACAGACACACAGAGTATTGATAGGCAGAGGGATCTGGGCGTACAGGTACACAGAGTATTGATAGGCAGAGGGATCCGGGCGTACAGGTACACAGAGTATTGATAGGCAGAGGGATCTGGGCGTACAGGTAGACAGAGTATTGATAGGCAGAGGGATCCGGGCGTACAGGTACACAGAGTATTGATAGGCAGAGGGATCTGGGCGTACAGGTCCACAGAGTATTGATAGGCAGAGGGATCTGGGCGTACAGGTACACAGAGTACTGATAGGCAGAGGGATCTGGGCGTACAGATACACAGAGTATTGATAGGCAGAGGGATCTGGGCGTACAGGTACACAGAGTATTGATAGGCAGAGGGATCTGGGCGTACAGGTACACAGAGTATTGATAGGCAGAGGGATCTGGGCGTACAGGTACACAGAGTATTGATAGGTAGAGGGATCTGGGCGTACAGATACACAGGTCACTGAAAGTGGCAACGCAGGTGGAGAAGGTAGTCAGGAA
>NW_027650020.1:0-27500 GCF_965287045.1 Carcharhinus amblyrhynchos | reverse complement strand
TGTCAGTGTGTGTGTCTCTCTGTCAGTGTCTCTGTATCAGTGTGTGTGTCTCTCTGTCAGTGTGTGTGTCTCTGTGTCAGTGTGTGTGTCTCTCTGTCAGTGTGTCAGTGTGTATGTCAGTGTGTGTGTCTCTCTGTCAGTGTGTCAGTGTGTGTGTCAGTGTGTGTCTCTCTCTGTCAGTGTCTCTCTGTCAGTGTGTCTCTGTCAGTATCTCTCTGTCAGTATCTCTGTCAGTGTCTCTCTGTCAGTGTGTGTCTCTCTGTCAGTGTGTCTCTGTCAGTGTGTGTCTCTCTGTCAGTGTGTCTCTGTCAGTATCTCTCTGTCAGTATCTCTGTCAGTGTCTCTCTGTCAGTGTCTCTGTGTCAGTGTGTGTCTCTCTGTCAGTATCTCTGTGTCAGTGTGTGTCTCTCTCTGTCAGTGTCTCTGTGTCAGTGTGTGTCTCTCTCTGTCAGTGTCTCTCTGTCAGTGTGTGTCTCTCTGTCAGTGTCTCTGTGTCAGTATCTCTGTCAGTGTCTCTCTGTCAGTATCTCTGTCAGTGTCTCTCTGTCAGTGTCTCTGTGTCAGTGTGTGTCTCTCTGTCAGTATCTCTCTGTCAGTGTGTGTGTCTCTCTGTCAGTGTCTCTGTCAGTGTGTGTGTCTCTGTCAGTATCTCTCTGTCAGTGTGTGTGTCTCTCTGTCAGTGTCTCTGTCAGTGTGTGTCTCTCTGTCAGTATCTCTCTGTCAGTGTGTGTGTCTCTCTGTCAGTGTCTCTGTGTCAGTGTCTCTCTGTCAGTATCTCTGTGTCAGTGTCTCTCTGTCAGTATCTCTGTGTCAGTGTGTGTGTCTCTCTGTCAGTATCTCTGTGTCAGTGTGTGTGTCTCTCTGTCAGTATCTCTGTGTCAGTGTCTCTCTGTCAGTATCTCTGTGTCAGTGTGTGTGTCTCTCTGTCAGTATCTCTGTGTCAGTGTCTCTCTGTCAGTGTGTCAGTGTGTGTGTCTCTCTGTCAGTGTGTCAGTGTGTGTGTCTCTCTGTCAGTATCTCTGTGTCAGTGTGTGTGTCTCTCTGTCAGTATCTCTGTGTCAGTGTGTGTGTCTCTCTGTCAGTATCTCTGTGTCAGTGTGTGTTGAATTATTTCTCCCTGTTCCTGTCTGTGGCCCCAGTTTTTTGCCTTTCAGTTTCGACTCAGCAGAAACGGAACTAAGACATGTTGTAGTGGAATTAGTGAACGCTGCTCTCTCTCTCTCCCCCCCCACACACACTCAGTTTACTTTCGCTTTGACCATTCTCTCTCTCTCTTTACAGCATTGTAAAGTTTGGAGAAAGAAGCTTAACTTCACAAAGTGAAGGGTGGCGATCCCTCCTTTAACTTTGTGGGAATCAGATCTCCCTTTCTATCTTACACCTCCCCCCCCACCTCCCCTCTCTCTCTCTCTCCCCCCCACTTACCTTCTCTTTCGCAGAAGGTGACGGTGAAAGTATTATTGCTGCGATGTTTAACTTGACAGTCCCCTCCGGCAGATTTCCTGCGGACATTGAAGTATCTCTGCAGATGTTTCTCCAGCCGCCCATCTCCTGGCCCAGAGACATCCACCAGCACTGGGAACAGTTCCTGGCTCATCTCTGTCCTCCCCAGCTCTCTCTCTCTCTCTGTCTGTCTGACTGTGTGGCTTTCACTTTCATAAACCTTCCTCTGATTCCCCTGCACTGACACACACACCATCAGACAGGGAGGGAACTTGGTTTCTGATAGAATTTATTATTGTCACGTTTACAATATACAATGAAAAGTATTGTTTCTTGTTATTGTACAGATAAAGCATACTGTTCATAGAGTACAGCGGGGTAAAAGATTAGATTTATTATTGTCACATGTATCGGGATACGGTGAAAAGTATTGTTTCTTGCGCGCTGTACAGACATAGAGTACAGAGGGGGAAAGGAGAGGGTGCAGAATGTAGTGTTACAGTCACAGCGAGATTTTGATTTGATTTGCAGAGGGACCTGGGGGTCCTTGTGCATGAGTCGCAAAAACCCAGCTTGCAGGTGCAGCAGGTGGTCAGGAAGGCGAATGGGATGCTGGCCTTCATAGCGAGGGGGATTGAATATAAAAGTAGGGAGGTCTTGCTGCAGCTGTATAGGGCATTGGTGAGGCCGCAGCTGGAATACTGTGTGCAGTTTTGGGCGCCGTACTTACGCAAGGATATTTTGACCTTGGAGGGAGTGCAGAGGAGGTTTACTAGGCTGATGCCGGAGTTGAGGGGGTTGAGCTATGAGGAGAGGCTGAATAAACTAGGCGTGTACTCGTTCGAGTTTTGAAGAATGAGGGGAGATCTCATTGAGACGTATAAGATGATGAATGGGATGGATAGGATAGGGGTGGAGAGACTCTTCCCGCTCAGAAAGGACAGTAGGACTAGGGGGCACAGCCTCAAGATTAAGGGGGGGTGGTTTAGAACAGAGTTGAGGAAGAACTTCTTCACTCAAAGGGTGGTGAATCTCTGGAATTCTCTGCCCGTTGAAGTGGTGGAGGCTGCCTCGCTAAATATTTTTAAGAAGCAGGTTGATGGGTTTTTGATAAGCGAGGGGATTAAGGGTTATGGGGAGAGGGCGGGAATGTGGAACTGAGCCACGACAGATCAGCCATGATCTTATTGAATGGCGGGGCAGGCTCGAAGGGCTGGATGGCCTACTCCTGCTCCTATTTCTTATGGTCTTATGTTCAATGGGCCAAATGGCCTCCTTCTACACTGTAGGGATTCTTTCATGAGAGGGGACTGGAGGGGAGACTGTGAGGAGGTTTACTGAAAGGAGATGAGGGAGGGAAATCGAACCTCCGGAGGGGGGGCTAGCACTGACCAAGGTGGGCTCAATGGCCCCTGACTGTTCTAGCCTCCCTCTCCCCGGTTCCATCCAATGCCACGTGCACCCTCCTGCCCACTCTCCCATGTGACTCAGAGGAACTGCCACCCCCTGCACATGTCCCCTCTCATGCGCATGTTCCCATTGCGTTGCCAAAACTACCAGCCTCCATTTGGCCCCTCAGCAAACCCCACACCCACTAACCTGGCTACACCCCCTCTGCCCATCCGAGGGTCTGTCCGTTGGCTGCCCTCAATCCCCAATAGGGGGCAGTGCTGTAGGTGGGGGTGGGCCTGGAGACAGAGGAGGTGGGGCTGGAGACAAGAGGGTGGGGCTGGAGACAGAGGAGGGTGGGGCTGGAGAGAGGGGGTGGGGCTGGAGACAGAGGAGGCAGGGCTGGAGACAGAGGAGGGTGGGGCTGGAGACAGAGGGGGTGGGCCTGGAGACAGAGGAGGTGGGGCTGGAGACAAGAGGGTGGGGCTGGAGACAGAGGAGGCAGGGCTGGAGACAGAGGGGGTGGGGCTGGAGACAGAGGAGGCAGGGCTGGAGACAGAGGAGGCAGGGCTGGAGACAAGGGGGTGGGTCTGGAGACAAGGGGGTGGGTCTGGAGACAGAGGAGGCAGGGCTGGAGACAGAGGGGGTGGGGCTGGAGACAGAGGAGGCAGGGCTGGAGACAAGGGGGTGGGTCTGGAGACAAGGGGGTGGGTCTGGAGACAGAGGAGGCAGGGCTGGAGACAGAGAGGGAAGGGCTGGAGAAGAAAGGGGCAGGGCTGGAGACCGAGGGGGGGGTCGGTGGCAGGTCTGGAGACAGGGAGGGGGCAGGGCTTGAGACAGAGAGGGGTGGGGCAGGAGACAGAGGGGGGTGGGGCTAGAGATTGAGGAAGGCAGGGCTGGAGACAGAGAAGGGGCAGGGATGGAGACAGAGAGGGGGTGGGGCTAGAGACAAAGGGGGCAGGGCTGGAGACAGAGAGTGGGTGGGGCTAGAGACAGAGAGGGGGTGGGGCTAGAGACAAAGGGGGCAGGGCTGGAGACAGAGAGTGGTGGGGCTGGAGACAGAGGGTGGGGGGGCTGGAGACATGAGGGGTTGGGGCTGGAGACAGAGAGGGGGTGGGGCTGGAGACAGAGAGAGGGTGGGGGGCTGGAGACATGAGGGGTGGGGCTGGAGACAGAGAGAGGGTGGGGGGCTGGAGACATGAGGGGTGGGGCTGGAGACAGAGAGGGGGTGGGGCTGGAGACAGAGGTTGGGGGGCTGGAGCGTGAGGGGGGGGCTGGAGACAGGGAGGGGGTGGGGCTGGAGACATGAGGGGTGGGGCTGGAGACATAGAGGGGGTGGGGCTGGAGACAGAGAGAGGGTGGGGGGGCTGGAGACATGAGGGGTGGGGCTGGAGACAGAGAGAGGGTGGGGGGCTGGAGACATAGAGGGGGTGGGGCTGGAGACAGAGAGGGGGCTGGGCTGGAGACAGAGAGGAGGTGGGGCTAGAGACAGAGAGGGGGCTGGGCTGGAGACAGAGAGGGGGTGGGGCGGGGGTGGGGCTAGAGACAGAGAGGAGGTGGGGCTAGAGACAGAGAGGGGGCGGGTCTGATGACAGAGAGGGCGGGGCAGGAGACAGAGGCGGGGCAGGGCTGGAGGCAGAGGCGGGGCAGGGCTGGAGACAGAGAGGGGGCGGAGCTGGAGACAGAGGGGGTGGGGCTGGAGACAGAGAGGGCGGGGCTGGAGACAGAGGGGGGCGGGGCTGGAGACAGAGGGGGGTGGGGCTGGAGACAGAGGGGGCGGGACCGGGGACAGAGGGGGCGGGGCTGGAGACAGAGGGGGCGGCGCTGGAGACAGAGGAGTGGGGCTTGACACAGGGAGGGGGAGGGGGGAGGGGGAGGGGCCTGAGACAGGGAGGGGGTGGGGCCTGAGACAGGGTGGCTGTGAGGCTTGAGTCAGAGGGGGCGGGGCTTCAGACATAGCGGGTTGATTCTGGAGACAGAGAGGGTAGGGCTGGAGACAGGGGGCGGGGTTGGAGACAGAGGGGGCGGGTCTCGAGACAGAGGGGGGCGGGTCTAAAGCGCCTATTCCCGGCTGCGCCTGCGCTTCTCTCCGTCCGACGCAGGCGCACTGCTCATTCCACATCCAGCGCAGGCGCACTGCTCTCCCCGCGCTGCGCAGGCGCTCTCCCTTCCCCGCCCTGCGCAGGCACTCCCCCTCCCCGCCCCGCGCAGCCGCTCTCCCCTGCGCAGGCGCTCCCCCTCCCCGCCGTGCGCCGGCGCCCTCTCTCCCCGCCCTGCGCAGGCGCGCCCCCCTCCCCGCCCCGCGCAGGCGCTCCCCCTCCCCGCCCTGCGCAGGCGCTCTCCCTCCCCGCCCTGCGCAGGCGCTCTCCCCTCCCCGCGCAGCCGCTCTCCCCCGCGCAGGCGCCCCCCTCCCCGCCCCGCGCAGGCGCTCCCCTCCCGCCCCGCGCAGGCGCTCTCCCCTGCGCAGGCGCTCCCCCTCCCCGCCCTGCGCAGGCACTCCCCCTCCCCGCCCCGCGCAGCCGCTCTCCCCTGCGCAGGCGCTCCCCCTCCCCGCCCTGCGCAGGCGCGCCCCCCTCCCCGCCCCGCGCAGGCGCTCCCCCTCCCCGCCCCGCGCAGGCGCTCTCCCCCGGCCGCCATGGCGATGTGTGAGGATGTGTTGCTGTGTAATTTCTCCCGATGCCGGGCCCGTCTGTCCGGCTTCGCCTGGGTCACCGCCTGCTCACATGTCTTCTGTGACCGGCACGGCAGCGGGGAGTTCAGCCGCTCCCCCGCCCTGTGCCCGGCCTGTCAGAGCGCGCTGGCCGGAAAGCTGGACATTGTCCGCACCGAGCTGAGTCCCTCCGAGGAATACAAGGCCATGGTGCTGGCCGGACTCCGGCCACAGCTCATACTGGACATCGCCGCACGGGCACTGGCCTTCTGGACCTACCAGGTACCGGGGGGGGGCACCCTGGGGTGGGGGGGGATGACACTGCACCCTGGGGTGGGGGGGATGTCACTGCACCCTGGGGTGGGGGGGATGTCACTGCACCCTGGGGTGGGGGGAGATGACACTGCACCCTGGGGTGGGGGGATGACACTGCACCCTGGGGTGGGGGGGGATGACACTGCACCCTGGGGTGGGGGGAGATGACACTGCACCCTAGGGTGGGGGGAGATGACACTGCACCCTAGGGTGGGGGGATGACACTGCACCCTAGGGTGGGGGGAGATGACACTGCACCCTAGGGTGGGGGGATGACACTGCACCCTGGGGTGGGGGGGATGACACTGCACCCTGGGGTGGGGGGGATGACACTGCACCCTGGGGTGGGGGAAGATGACACTGCACCCTGGGGTGGGGGGGATAACACTGCACCCTGGGGTGGGGGGATATCACTGCACCCTGGGGTGGGGGGGATGTCACTGCACCCTGGGGTGGGGGGGGATGACACTGCACCCTGGGGTGGGGGGGGATGACACTGCACCCTGGGGTGGGGGAAGATGACACTGCACCCTGGGGTGGGGGGGATGTCACTGCACCCTGGGGTGGGGGGGATGACACTGCACCCTGGGGTGGGGGAAGATGACACTGCACCCTGGGGTGGGGGGGGGATAACACTGCACCCTGGGGTGGGGGGGATAACACTGCACCCTGGGGTGGGGGAAGATGACACTGCACCCTGGGGTGAGGGGATGACACTGCACCCTGGGGTGGGGGGGGAATGACACTGCACCCTGGGGTGGGGGGGATGACACTGCACCCTGGGGTGGGGGGATACCCTGGGGTGCTGACACATTCTCCCCCCACCCCCTCTCCCCACTTTCAGGGTGCTGACACATCAAACCCCCCCCCACCCTGGGATGCTGATACACCTGCCCTCCCCCACCTCAGCTGCAGCCCCTGATGAGCGCCCGGGGGGGGGGTGGTTTCTGTCAATAATGGGGTAAATTAATTTTAACTTTGTTCACATTCTCACACGGAGACTGGGATCACGGTGGGGGTGTTGGCGGAGGGGGTGTGTGGGGGAGTGGAGGTTAGGTCAGACATTGATCAGGAACCTCAGCCACTTGGACATCACTCCCAGTTCTGGGAACTCTTGGAGAGGAGCCGGGGACCCAGCGTAGTTTCACCCCCAGAATAACACTCACCCTCAACAGACAAAGTACAGGGGCAGCATGGTGGGTTAGCGCTGCTGCCTCACAGCGCCAGGGACCCGGGTTCGATTCCCGGCTCAGCGCACAGTGGGTCAGCGCCACTGCCTCCCAGCGCCAGGGACCCGGGTTCGATTCCTGGCTCAGCGCACAGTGGGTTAGCGCTGCTGCCTCACGGCGCCAGGGACCCGGGTTCGATTCCCGGCTCAGCGCACAGTGGGTTAGCGCTGCTGCCTCACAGCGCCAGGGACCTGGGTTCAATTCCTGGCTCAGCGCACAGTGGGTTAGCGCTGCTGCCTCACAGCGCCAGGGACCCGGGTTCGATTCCCGGCTCAGCGCACAGTGGGTCAGCGCCACTGCCTCCCAGCGCCAGGGACCCGGGTTCGATTCCTGGCTCAGCGCACAGTGGGTTAGCGCTGCTGCCTCACGGCGCCAGGGACCCGGGTTCGATTCCCGGCTCAGCGCACAGTGGGTTAGCGCTGCTGCCTCACAGCGCCAGGGACCTGGGTTCGATTCCTGGCTCAGCGCACAGTGGGTTAGCGCTGCTGCCTCACAGCGCCAGGGACCCGGGTTCGATTCCTGGCTCAGCGCACAGTGGGTTAGCGCCACTGCCTCCCAGCGCCAGGGACCCAGGTTCGATTCCCGGCTTGAGTCACTGTGTCAGTGGAGTTTGCACATTCTCCCCATGTCTGTGTGGGTTTCCTCCGGGTGCTCCGGTTTCCCCTCTCAGTCCAAAGATGTGTTGGTTAGGGTGGATTGGCCATGCTAAATTGTCCCTTAGTGTCCAAAGATGTGCAGGTTAGGATGCATTGGGCTGTGCTAAATTCTCCCTCAGGTGTAACCTGAACAGGCATTGGAATGTGGCGACTAGGGTATTTTCACAGTAACTTCATTGCAGTGTTAATGTAAGACTACATGTTGAAGTTGTACAGGACATTGGTAAGGCCACACTTGGAATACTGTGTCCAGTTCTGGTCACCCTATTATAGAAAGGATATTATTAAACTAGAAAGAGTGCGGAAAAGATTTACTAGGATGCTCCCGGGGACTTGATGGATTGAGTTATAAGGAGAGGCTGGGATAGACTGGGACTTTTTCTCTGGAGTGTAGAGGGGTGATCTTATAGAGGTCTATAAAATAATGAGGGGCACAGATCAGCGAGATAGTCAATATCTTTTCCCCCAAAGGTAGATAGTTGCTTCTGTTGCCTGCTGAGTCTCTGTGTGACCGAGGCTGTGTTTTAACGTGCGCTCTCTCAGATCCATCAGGAACGGTTGTACCAGGAGTACTCCTACAGCAAGGCCGAGGGACGACTGAAGCAGATGGAGAAGGTGTACACCCAGCAGATCCAGGGCAAGGAGCTGGAAGTCAGCAACAGCCGTAGCGAGGTGTCCTCACTCAAGAAGCTGCTGGAGGAATACAAGAAGCAGTACAGCGAGATCTCCGAGAAGCTGATGGAGAGGAACCGGCAGTACCAGAAGCTTCAGGGCCCTCTATGACAGCCTGCGTCTGCGTAGCATGGCCATGAGTGGCGAAGGGGAACCAACCGGTCCTCCCGCACCCCACTACGGCCTCCCCTTAGGTACGAGCCGCCCACTGCACCCCTTCTGTCACAGCCCAACTTTTACAGATGCCCCCATAGAAAGCATTCTTTCTGGTTGGATCACAGCTCGGTCTGGGCTCCTGCTCTGCCCAGGACCGCAAGGAACTACAAAAGGGTGGTGAACGTAGCCCCCAATCCATCACACAAACCAGCCTCCCATCCATTGACTCTGTCTACACTTCCCGCTGCCTCAGGGGGGGAAAAGCAGCCGGTATAATTAAGGGCCCCCCCCAACACACCCCGGACATTCTCTCTTCCACCTTCTTCCGTCGGGGAAAAAGGTACAAAAGTCTGAGGTCCCGTACCGACCGACTCAAGAACAGCTTCTTCCCTGCTGCTGTCAGACTTTTGAATGGACCTACCTCGCATAAGCTGATCTTTCTCTACACCCTCGCTGTGACTGTAACACTACATTCTGCACCCTCTCCTTTCCTTCTCTATGAATGGTATGCTTTGTCTGTATAGCGCGCAAGAAACAATACTTTGTATCCCAGTGACAATAATAAATCAAATATTAAGTTGATCTTTCTCTACACCCTCGCTGTGACTGTAACACCACATTCTGGACCCTCTCCTTTCATTCTCTATGAATGGTATGCTTTGTATAGCACGTAAGAAACAATACTTTTCACCGTATCCCGATACATGTGACAATAATAAATCAAATATTAAGTTGATCTTTCTCTACACCCTCGCTGTGACTGTAACACTACATTCTGCACCCTCTCCTTTCCTTCTCTATGAACAGTATGCTTTGTATAGCGCGCAAGAAACAATACTTTTCGCTGTATCCCAATACACGCGACAATAATAAATCAAAATCCATGTTGAGTTAAATGATCTCACTGAATCCCTATTGTGAATCATAGAATCCCTACAGTACAGATAGAGGCCCTTCGACCCATCGAGTCTGCACCAACCACAATCCCACCCAGTCTCTATTCCATTAACTCTCACCCTGCTAATCCCCCTGACACCAGGGTTAATTTAACACGGCCAATCCACCTAACACGCACATCTTTGGAATATGGGAGGAAATCGGAGCATCCGGAGGAAACCCACGCAGACACGGGGAGAACGTGCAAACTCCACATTGATAGCGACCTGAGGCCAGAATTGATCCTGGGTCCCCGGCACTGAGAGGTAGCAGTGCTGGCCCACTGTGCCCACTGTGCAGTCAGTCCACCAAATCTACACTCAGTCTCTGAACGAGCATCTTACCCAGACCCATTCCATCGCCTATTTCAGTAACCCCACACACCTACTAGTGCTCGATGTACTGGAAAGGTCACCGCTCGTGCCCTGATCGCCTTGCCTTCAAATTCCAGCCCAAACTCATTAAAGGCCTTCGAATCCACGTCTTAGAGCAAAGCTTCATTCACCATGGCTCTTATCTCCATCCTTGTCCACTTCCGATCTCTCTTTCTCTCTCTTGAAATCAATATCTTCCCCCCATTATCTTGATCGTTATTCCGAGTGTCCCATTTTTATCCAGCGGAGAGGGGACGGGGAGCAGGATTCAATTTGGGATGGCATTAGACAGAGTGGGAGAGAGGAAAGAGAGACTGGACAGGGTAGAGAGAGAGAGGGGAATTGGACTGAGTGGGGAGAGAGAGAGAGTGAGATTGGATTGAGTGGAGAGAGAGAGAGGGGAATTGGATTGAGTGGAGAGAGAGAGAATGAGATTGGATTGAGTGGAGAGAGAGAGAGAGGGAATGGATGGAGAGACGGAGACTGTGGGATTGGTGAGAGGAGAGAGAGTGGGGAGGGAGAGTGAAATTGGATTGAATGGAGAGAGAGAGAGGGGAATTGGGACTGAGTGGAGAGAGAGAGAATGAGATTGGATTGAGTGGAGAGAGAGTGGGAATGGATTGAGTGGAGAGAGAGTGGGAATGGATTGAGTGGAGAGAGAGAGAGTGAGATTGGATTGAGTGGAGAGAGAGAGAGTGAGATTGGATTGAGTGGAGGGGGAGAGAGAGATTGGATTGAGTGGAGAGGGTGAGAGTGGGATTGGATTGAGTGGAGGGGGAGAGAATGGGATTGGATTGAGTGGGAATGGATTGAGTGGAGAGAGAGTGGGATTGGATTGAGTGGAGAGAGAGAGTGGGATTGGATTGAATGGAGAGAGAGTGAAGGGGGAGAGAGTGGGATTGGATTGAGTGGAGAGAGAGAGTGAAGGGGGAGAGAGTGGGATTGGATTGAGTGGAGAGAGAGTGAAGGGGGAGAGAGTGGGATTGGATTGAGTGGAGAGAGAGAGTGAACGGGGAGAGAGTGGGATTGGATTGAGTGGAGAGAGAGTAAAGGGGGAGAGAGTGGGATTGGATTGAGTGGAGGGGAGAGAATGGAATTGGATTGAGTGGAGAGAGAGAGTGGGATTGGATTGAGTGGAGAGAGAGTGGAGGGGGAGAGAGTGGGATTGGATTGAGTGGAGGGGAGAGAATGGCATTGGATTGAGTGGAGGGGGAGAGAGTGGGATTGGATTGAGTGGAGAGGGGGAGTGTGGGATTGGATTGAGTGGAGAGAGAGGGGGAATGGATTGAGTGGAGAGGGGGAGTGTGGGATTAGAGAGAAGGATTAGGCAGGCGGGGGTACGTCAATACTGACTGTATGTTTACCTCTCTCTCCATCAGGTGGAATGTCCAAGTTAGTCCCGACGGAGACCCACGTGGAGAGGGGCTCCGGCGAGGGTGACTTCCGCCTCCGGCCCTCGTTCTTCGGCTCGCCCGTTGCCGACGGCCCAGGGGGTTTCTTTGGATTCTCCCCGGGTGAAGAACGGGCCCCTCAGCACCGACAGCAGGCCCCCAACCCAGGACCCAGCTGCTCCTTCAAGATGAAGAAGATGTGAAGTGGCAAAGTGTGGAGGGCGGAGGGGGTGAGAGAGGGAGAGAGGATCCAGAGGCCCAGGGACCGGCAGTGAGTTCAGACACAGTCCGGTCACCTCCCTGAGATACCCAATCCAGCGTCACCCCAAACCCCCTCCCTGGCAGTGACAGTCCCCCATTAGGGTGACCCTTACTTCACGCAGTAGCTCCCAAATCCAACACTTGGATCTGTTTGGTGTGACAACTGGCTGACTCAAGGTCTCCTTTCGGTAGTGGACCATAAACTGTTGGTAGCGGCCAGCTCCCGTGGGCCTGTCTCCCCCAGTGAAGATTTGTGGCACTTGTTGTTCGCCAGCCTCTCGTGTTTCACCGCGTTGCTTTTGTTCTTTCAAGAGTTTAAACGAATAAAACTTTCTTGCCTTCAGGAGGGGGCCTGGTTTTCTCATTTCACCTCTGTAACACGTGGAGACACGGCGGGTGTGCAAAAAAATCCCTTTAGCCCCTCCAACTGTTCAACAGGCAATGGATCTGTAACAGCAATCTATCACATCCCAGAATGTACAAACAACAAAGAAAATTCCAGAACAGGAACAGGCCGTTCGGCCCCTCCAGGTCTGCACCGACCCGTGCTGCCCCCGACTGAACTAAAACCCCCTCCCCTTCCGGGGACCGTATCCCTCTATTCCCATCCTGTTCATGGATTTGTCCAGACGCCCCTTAAAACTCACTGTCGTATCCGCTTCCACTCCCGGCAGCGAGTTCCAGGCCCCCACCCCCCTCTGTGTAAAAACCCCGCCTCGTACATCTCCTTTAAACCTTGCCCCTCGCACCTTAAACCTGTGCCCCCCCCCCCCCAGTAATTGGCTCTTCCACCCTGGGGGGGGAAAAGCTTCTGACTCTCCACTCTGTCCCTCTCATAATCTTGTAGACTTCTATCAGGATCTCCCCTCAACCTCCAGTGAGAACAAACCAAGTTTCTCCTTGTAGCTAATGCCCTCCGTACCAGGGTAACATCCTGGTAAATCTTTTCTGTCCCCTCTCCAAAGCCTCCACATCCTTCTGGTAGTGTGGGTGACCCAGAATTGAACACCATATTCCAAATGCGGCCTCATAAGAAGAAATAGGAGCAGGAGTAGGCCATCTAGCCCTTCGAGCCTGCCCCGCCATTCAATAAGATCATGGCTGATCTGAAGTGGCTCAGTTCCACTTTCCTGCCCTCTCCCCATAACCCTTAATTCCCTTGTCTATCAGAAACCTATCGACCCGTGTCTTAAATATATTCAGCGAGGTAGCCTCCACCACCTCAACGGGCAGAGAATTCCAGAGATTCACCACCCTCTGAGTGAAGAAGTTCCTCCTCAACTCCGATCTAAACTGCACCCCCCCCCCCCCACTTTATCTTGAGGCTGTGCCCTCTAGTCCTGTTGACCTTTCTAAGCAGGAAGAATCTCTCTACCTCTACCCTATCCATCCCTTTCATTATCTTATACGTCTCTATAAGATCCCCCCCTCATCCTTCTAAACTCCAACGAGTACAGACCCAGTCTATTTAGTCTCTCTTCATAGTCCAACCCCCTCATCTCCGGTATCAGCCGAGTGAACCTCCTCTGCACTCCCTCCAAGGCCAAAATATCCTTGCGCAAGTGCGGCGACCAAAACTGCACACAGTACTCCAGCTGCGGCCTCACCAGTGCCCTGTACAGTCGCAGCAAGACCTCCTGCTTTTATATTCTATCCCCCTCGCTATGAAGGCCAGCATCCCATTCGCCTTCCTGACCACCTGCTGCACCTGCAGACTGGGTTTTTGTGACTCATGCACCAGGACGCCCAGGTCCCTCTGCACTGTAGCATGCTGCAGCTTTTCACCCTTTAAATAGTAATCCCTCCTACTATTATTCCTGCTGAAGTGGATAAAGCGGACCTAACTAAGGTTCTATAAAGCTGCAACATGACTTGCCAATTTTTAAACTCAGTGCCCCGGCCGATGAATGCCAGCATGCCGTATGCCTTCCTGACTACCTTCTCCACCTGCGTTGTCACTTTCAGTGACCTGTGTATCTGTACACGGGTCATTTGGCCCATCAGGTCTGCACTGAGTCCAGCTCCACCCAAGCCCTACTCCCGTAACCCAACATATTTACCACACTAATCCATCTAACCTACAAATTCCGGGACACTAAGGGGTAATTTAGCACGGCCAATCCACCTAACCTACACATCTTTGGACACTAAGGGACAATTTAGCATGGCCAATCCACCTTGACCTACACATCTTTGGACACTAAGGGACAATTTAGCACGGCCAATCCCCCCTAACCTGCATATTTTTGGATTGGAAACCCTCTGGTTTCTTCCCACAGTCCAAAGATGTTCTCACTGTGAGTCACCACTGAGCACTATACTAACGTGGTCAATCTCTCCTTGTACATCATCCTGCCATTCCCCGGAATCAGCCTGGTAAAGCTTCGCTGCATTTCCTTGAGATCAAAAACATCATTCCTCAGAAAACAATGTGGTCTATCCAGCCCCCTCTGGAATACATTCAACGTTTTGGCATCAACTCCTTCCCGTGGGAATGAATTCCACAGGTTCACCGGGTGAGGAAACGTCTCCTCATCTCCGTCCTAAATGGTCTACCCCCCCCCCCAATCCTCAGACCCCCTGGTTCTGGACTCTTCCCCCCCCACCATCGGGAACATCCTCCCGGCATCTACCCCTGTCCAGTCCTGTTAGAATTTGATAAATCTCTGTGAGATTCCCCCCCCGAACTCCAGTGAGAACAATCCTAACCTCGTCAATCTCTCCTCGTACCTCCGTTCCCCCGGGAATCAGCCTGGAAAACCCTTCGCCGCCACTCCCTCGAGAGTGAGAACATCCTTCCTCGGAAACTTGTACGTGGTGCCTGGATCCAGACATTATTCTCGGCTGTGTATAAGTTGAGGAATGAATTCTCTGTACTTCTCGATGTGTTTTTTGAGGAGGTGGTGGACGAGAGGTATTATCACCAGATTAGTAATCCAGCGGGTGCCCCCTCCCCCCCAGTATCCGGGGGCCTGGTTTCGAATCCCACCAATGGCAGGAAGAACAGCGCTGCTGCCTCACAGCGCCAGGGACCCGGGGTCGATTCCCGGCTCGGGTCACTGTCTGTGTGGAGTCTGCACATTCTCCCCGTGTCTGCGTGGGTTTCCTCCCACAGCTCGAAAGATAGAACAAAGAACAACCCAGCACGGGAACAGGCCCTTCGGCCCAATGAGCCCGCGCCGCCATCTTAACAAAGCATTTTCCTACACCTACCTTGCCCCGTGTGTATGCGAATGGTACCCCCATTGTAGCCAGATTCAGGGGAGAATAGGGTCAATTTGTTACACCAATCAGCCTAAGAGCACATCTTTGGGGTGTGGGAGGAAACCGGAGCACCCGGAGAAAACCCATGCAACCACGGGGAGAATGCGCAAACTCCCGCAGACACTGGCCCAAATCCATCTATCTGCACAACAAACAGTGATAGTCACTGAGCTGTTGTGGTGCCCATCTGCTGGTCCAGTTTTAAGCGCACACAACTGACACAAACTACTAGGCCACTCTCGAAACATCCAAGAGCAGCCCACGCACGACCCACCGTGTGCATGCCCCTCGTTTGACAACAAGGTGGACCGACACCTGCGGATTAAAAGAGACAAAACATTAACGTGTAGTATTACATTTCCAGTAATGTCCCGAGGTTCTGACCCTTTTTAAAACCGTCTCCTGTAACCCTCCATCCCTGTTTCATTCAGGTGCCTATCTAAGTAAACCTTAAACAAGTCCAGCGTGCCTGTCTCCACCACCTTACTTGGTAGGTTAGGGTGGATTGGCCATGCTAAATTGTCCCTTAGTGTCCAAAGATGTGTAGGTTAGGGTGGATTGTCCATGCTAAATTGTCCCTTAGTGTCCAAAGATGTGTAGGTTAGGGGGGATTGTCCATGCTAAATTGTCCCTTAGTGTCCAAAGATGTGCAGGTTAGGGTGGATTGGCCATGCTAAATTGTCCCTTAGTGTCCAAAGATGTGTAGGTTAGGGTGAATTGGCCGTGCTAAATTGCCCCTTAGTGTCCAAAGATGTGTAGGTTAGGGTGGATTGGCCATGCTAAATTGCCCCTTAGTGTCCAAAGATGTGCTGGTTAGGGTGGATTGGCTATGCTAAGTTCTCCCTCAGTGTTACCCGAACAGGTGCCGGAGTGTGGCAACTAAGGGATTTTCACAGTAACTTAATTGCAGTGTTAATGTCAGCCAACTTGTGACACTGAAACCTTTCAAAAAAAATTAACCTTCACCCTATTTCCATTTATTTCATTCTGTTTTTTCTTTGCATCTCATTTATCCATTTTTATCACCCTTCTTTCTCACAAGGCAGGCACGCTGGCACACTGGGTTAACGCTGCTGCCTCACAGTGCCAGGGTGCCTGGTTCGATTCCCGGCTCGGGTCACTGTCTGTGCGGAGTCTGCACATTCTCCCCATGTCTGCGTGGGTTTCCTCCGGGTGCTCCGGTTTCCTCCCACTGTCCGAAAGATGTGCTGATTAGATGGATTGGCCATGCTAAATCGCCCCTTAGTGACAGGGGGGTAGCAGCTCGGGTAAATGCGTGGGGTTATGGGGATAGGGCCTGGGTGGGACTGTGGTCGGTGCAGACTCGATGGGCCGAATGGCCTCCTTCTGCAGGGGAGGGATTCTATGATTTGACTGGTCTTGCTAAATTCTCCCTCAGCGGACCTGAACAGAGCGTGGCGACGAGGGGATTTTCACAGTAACTTCATTGCGGTGTTAATATCAACCGACTTGTGACAATAATAAACTTGAAACTACTGGCCTTGCCCCCACCCAAGGGACAGGGAGCAAGCTTGGCTCCAGTATCGCCTTGGCAAACAGGGTGACTCACTCAGACAGGAGAATGGGGCAGTGTTTCTGCTCTTTTAATTACTCTTAAAACACTTCTTTCACAAACACAGTTCTGTGTCATTTTTATTTTTAAAAAAAAGCCCAGTTAGCAGGTAACTAAACAAACTGGACAATCAATAAGTTACAGAAAGAAAATGTACAGACGAACAGGAAATATAAAAACAGAAGAACTGGAATATATATATATATATATATACACTCGATTGTAGGTGTCCAGATCACCAACAACCTGTCCTGGTTCCCCCCCCACACTGACACTATAGTTAAGAAAGCCCCACCAACGCCTCTACTTTCTCAGAAGACTGAGGAAATTTGGCATGTCCGCTACGGACTCTCCCCAACTTTTACAGATGACCCATAGAAAGCATTCTTTCTGGTTGGATCACAGCTCGGTCTGGGCTCCTGCTCTGCCCAAGACCGCAAGGAACTACAAAAGGGTGGTGAATGTAGCCCCCAATCCCATCACACAAACCAGCCTCCCATCCATTGACTCTGTCTACACTTCCTGCTGCCTCGGGGGGGGGAAAGCAGCTGGTATAATTAAGGACCCCCCCCCGCACCCCGGATATTCTCTCTTCCACCTTCTTCCGTCGGGAGAAAGGTACAAAAGTCTGAGTTCACGTACCGACCGACTCAAGAACAGCTTCTTCCCTGCTGCTGTCAGACTTTTGAATGGACCTACCTCGCATTAAGCTGATCTTTCTCTACACCCTCGCTGTGACTGTAACACTACATTCTGCACCCTCTCCTTTCCTTCTCTATGAACGGTATGCTTTGTCTGTATAGCCCGCAAGAAACAATACTTTTCACTGTGTTATTACATGTGACAATAATAAACCAAATCAAATATCAAAGAAAATGTGAACACTGTATGGAACCACTGTAATGAGAGGGGGTAAAACCAGCCTTCACTGCAGTACGGGAGATTCCCTCCTCACTGAATCCCTGGTTTGCACTGAAACTGACAGGGACTTTGGCACAGGAAACGTCAGAAATATACCCACATGTCTGCAAGGGGGCCCCCTGGAAGATACGATCATCTGGGCCAGTGGGCTGACGAGTGGCGGATGCAGTTTAATTTATATAAATGCGAGGTGATGCATTTTGGTCGATGGAACCAGGGGCAGGACTTACTCAGTTAATGGTCGGGGAGAGTTACAGAACAGAGAGAGATCTCGGGGTAACAGGTTCATAGCTCCTTGAAAGTGGAGTCCCAGGTGGACAGAGTGGTGAAGAAGGCATTCGGCATGCTTGGTTTCATCGGTCAGAACATTGAATACAGGAGTTGGGACGTCTTGTTGAAGTTGTACAAGACATTGGTAAGGCCACACTTGGAATACTGTGTACAGTTCTGGTCACCCTATTATAGAAAGGATATTATTAAACTAGAAAGAGTGCAGAAAAGATTTACTAGGATGCTCCCGGGACTTGATGGATTGAGTTATAAGGAGAGGCTGGATAGACTGGGACTTTTTTCTCTGGGGCGTAGAGGGGTGATCTTATAGAGGTCTATAAAATAATGAGGGACACAGACCAGCTAGATAGTCAATATCTTTTCCCCCAAAGGTAGGGGAGTCTAAAACTAGAGGGTAGAGGGTTTAAGGTGAGAGGGGGAAGATACAAAAGTGTCCAGAGGGGCAATTTTTTCACACAGAGGGTGGTGAGTGTCTGGAATGAGCTGTCAGAGGTAGTAGTCGAGGCGGGGACAATTTAGACAGTTACATGCGTAAGATGGGGAGAGGGATATGGGCCAAACACAGGCAATTAATGCTAGCTTATAGGTTCAAAAAAAAGAGGCAGCATGGACAATTTGGGCCAAAGGGCCTGTTTCCATGCTGCAAACCTCTGTGAATCAATATTTGCAGGGGAAGGCTTGGAGGATATGGCTGTATCTGTTGGGGAAGAGCCGAGACGATATGCAGGGGGAAGGCTGCAGTGGGTCCCTGGAGGATATGGTCATATCTGCAGGGGATCCCTCGAGGATACAGCCATATCTACAGGTGGTGTCTGGGGGATATGGCCATATCTGCATGGGGTGCCTGGAAGATATGGCCATATCTACAGGGTGTCCCTGTAGGATGTGGCCATATCTATGGGGAGTCCCCAGAGAATGTGGCCATCTCGGCAAGGGGTGACTGGAGGATATGGCCATATCTGCAGGATGTCCCTGGGGAGGATGGGGCCATATCTGCAAAGGGTCCCCAGAGGATATGGCCATATCTGCAGTGTGGCCCCTGGAGGATGCAGCCATATCTGCAGAGAATCTTTGGATGATGAGGCCGTATCTGCAGAGGGGATACTAGAGGATAGGGCTACATCTCCAGGGCTGTCCCTGGGGGATATGGCCATATCTGCAGGGAGGTTCCTGGGGAGGATGGGGCCACATCTGCAGAAGGTTCCGGGGAGATACAGCCGTGTCTGCAGGAGGCACCTGGGAGATACTGCTGCATCTGCGCGAGATATCTGAGGATATGTCATATCTGCAGGAGGTACTTTGGAGGTATGGTCTTGCAAAATATCTGGGGGATATGGTCACTGCCTCAGGAGGTACCTGCGGGATAGGGCCATATCTGCAGACGGCACCCTGGGGCAGGTGGTCATATCTGCAGCGGTAGATAACTGGGGATACGGCCATCTCTGCAGGATATCTGCGGTACGGGGTCATATCTGCAGGAGGTACCTGGGGGATATGGCCATATCTGCGGGGGCGGGGGGGGGAGGGGGTGGAGTAGGCCATATCTGCAGGAGATAGCTGCGGGGGGGGAGGGGGAGGATCTGGCCAGATCTGCAGGATATTCGGAACAGCCTTGCCTCTGGGCACCCCTGCGCTGCCTGGATTTCACGGATCGATGGATTAGCCTCTCCATTAGCTCCAGAAACCCGCACCTCCACCCCGCAGCCACCCCCCCCCCCCCCCCCACTACCCCGCCGAGACTCCGTCACAAAGCTTCAGCTGATCCGGACGCAGCTCCGGACGGTTCTCCGAGACCCGGGTGGTTTCGGGGAGTCAGGACACGGTGCCGCCGCCACCTGGGGCGGGGAGCGGGGGGGTGGGGAGGGGGGGGGGGGTCCGGCGTTCCCGCTACTCCGACTGCGGTTTGTAGGCCACCACGGCGGCTGCCTGGCTGCTGAGGGGCTGCTTCTTCCCGTTGACGATCAGGACCAGCGGACTTTCCACCCGGATACTGCAGAACAGGAAGCTCTGCGGAGACAAACAGCACAGCGAGGGGGGGGGAGGGTTAGAGTCAGACAGAGCGGGGTGGGGGGGGCGCACCGGCGAGGGACCGAGGGGGCTGTGGGCGAGGGGGGGGAGCGGGCGAAGGACCGAGGAGGGGAGTGGGCGAGGGACCAAGAAGTGGGGGAAGCAGGCGAGGGACTGAGGGGGTAGGGGGGCTAGCGAGGGACCGAGGGGGTAGGGGGGCTAGCGAGGGACCGAGGGGGTGGGAGGCTCGCGGGAGACCGAGGGGGGTAGCGAACGAGGGACCGAGGGGGTGGGAGGCTCGCGGGAGACCGAGGGGGGTAGCGAACGAGGGACCGAGGGGGTGGGAGCTAGTGAGGGACTGTCGGGGGGAGCGAGCAAGGGGCCAGCGAGGGACCGAGAGGGGAGTGAGTGAGGGGTTGGAGGTCGGGCGGGCGACTGAGAGTGTAGCAAACGAGGGACCGAGGGGGGCCAGCGAGGGACCGAGGGGGGTAGCGAATGAGGGACCGAGTGGGGAGCAAAGCGAGGGACGCAGTGTCGAGGAGACGCTGATACGGGTCACAGGGTCGAAGGGGACAGGTACACACAACGTGACGGCGGTGCGATAGGCCTCACCTTGCCACAGTGCTCGACGTTGTGCTGCTTGAGGTGCGGTTCTGGAATAGCCACCGTGTCTCCGATCAGCACTCCCCAGCTCTCCGCGATGTTGTACACCATCACGGCCAAACAGTACCCCTCCGCATCGACCAGGCCAAAGGTACTGAGGGGCACAAGAGGTGATCGGTCAGTCAACATTGATGCTAAGCGGGTGTCTGTTAAACCGTCTGTTTAAAAGGTGTTCTATAAAAAAAAAGAGGTGCCGGTGCATGCTGAGTACACAGAGTGAAATATTTGTATTGAGCGGCCCTGTAGTCACGTTGCCAAGACAACAGGCTGTTCCTGAATTTTAACCAGTTTAAACTAAGCATTTAACTGACAGCAGCCTATCAGATTTAAATTTGATGTTTTGGTAACCTGAGAACCAATCGTAATGTGGGCATGTTGATCTGAAGTGTAAAAGAGAGAGCTCTCTACTCCAGAGAGACACAGGAACTGCTTTCTCTCTGCCACAGCTAATAGTTTTTAACTCAAAGCTTCATTCGAATAGAGAAGGTACCCAAAGAAGACAGAGATTCCAGGCAGAAGTTTCTGGAAGATAAAATCTTTAGTTTTGAGAGCGACTGGACTTCTGACCAGAAACACGGATAATGCCATGGTTCTCTGACCAGCAACACGGGTAACGCCATGGTTCTCTGACCAGCAACACGGGTGACACTGTGGTCTTCTGACCAGCAACACGGGTAACACTGTGGTCTTCCGACCAGCAACACGGGTAACGCCATGGACTTCTGACCAGAAACATGGATAACGCCATGGTCCTCTGACCAGTAACACGGATAACACCGTGGTCCTCTGACCAGAAACACGGATAATGCCATGGTCCTCTGACCAGAAACATGGATAACGCCATGGTCCTCTGACCAGAAACATGGATAATGCCATGGTCTTCTGGCCAGAAACATGGATAATGCCATGGTCTTCTGGCCAGAAACACGGATAACGCCATGGTCTTCTGACCAGAAACATGGATAACACCATGGTCTTCTGACCAGAAACACGGAACACAGAGAACCAGAGAAAATCTGTCTCTTTCTAAGCAGAAACACATAAACACAATCGCCCCTAACCAGATACCTCCCTCCACTTGGGTACCTACAATGGGACTTTCTCCTCGTCCGTCAGACTGAAGACCACCTTTCCCAGGACCACGGTGCCCGTATTTGGCCCGGGGGTTAAGGAGCACAGTGTTTTCAGGGTCAGGGAAGTCTGCTGTCCTTTGCTGGTGGTGTAACACCGATCCTTGTAGAGTCGCAGCTCCTTATTCTGAATGCTGGACATCAGCATGTTGAGCTTTTTCGCCTTTAGCATGCCCTGAGGAGAGGACCAATAAAACGTCAGGGAATGTGACCAATCCCAGCCCAGGACACACACACACACTGACATGGAACTGACCAATCCCAGCCCAGGACACACACACACACACACTGACAGGGAACTGGCCAATCCCAGCCCAGGACACACACTGACACGGAACTGACCAATCCCAGCCCAGGACACACACTGACACGGAACTGACCAATCCCAGCCCAGGACACACACACACACACACTGACAGGGAACTGACCAATCCCAGCCCAGGACACACACACACTGACAGGGAACTGACCAATCCCAGCCCAGGACACACACACACACTGACAGGGAACTGGCCAATCCCAGCCCAGGACACATACACACTGACAGGGAACTGACCAATCCCAGCCCAGGACACACACACACACTGACAGGGAACTGACCAATCCCAGCCCAGGACACACACACACACTGACAGGGAACTGGCCAATCCCAGCCCAGGACACATACACACACTGACAGGGAACTGACCAATCCCAGCCCAGGACACACACACACACTGACAGGGAACTGACCAATCCCAGCCCAGGACACACACACACACTGACAGGGAACTGGCCAATCCCAGCCCAGGACACATACACACTGACAGGGAACTGACCAATCCCAGCCCAGGACACATACACACTGACAGGGAACTGACCAATCCCAGCCCAGGACACACACACACACACACACACACACTGACACAGAACTGACCAATCCCAGCCCAGGACACACACACACACTGACAGGGAACTGGCCAATCCCAGCCCAGGACACATACACACTGACGCGGAACTGACCAATCCCAGCCCAGGACACACACACACACTGACATGGAACTGACCAATCCCAGCCCAGGACACACACACACACTGACATGGAACTGACCAATCCCAGCCCAGGACACACACACACACTGACAGGGAACTGACCAATCCCAGCCCAGGACACACACTGACAGGGAACTGACCAATCCCAGCCCAGGACACACACACACTGACAGGGAACTGGCCAATCCCATCCCAGGACACATACACACTGACAGGGAACTGACCAATCCCAGCCCAGGACACACACTGACAGGGAACTGACCAATCCCAGCCCAGGACACACACACACTGACAGGGAACTGGCCAATCCCAGCCCAGGACACATACACACTGACAGGGAACTGACCAATCCCAGCCCAGGACACATACACACTGACAGGGAACTGACCAATCCCAGCCCAGGACACACACACACACTGACAGGGAACTGACCAATCCCAGCCCAGGACACACACACACACTGACACAGAACTGACCAATCCCAGCCCAGGACACACACACACACTGACAGGGAACTGGCCAATCCCAGCCCAGGACACATACACACTGACGCGGAACTGACCAATCCCAGCCCAGGACACACACACACACTGACATGGAACTGACCAATCCCAGCCCAGGACACACACACACACTGACATGGAACTGACCAATCCCAGCCCAGGACACACACACACACTGACATGGAACTGACCAATCCCAGCCCAGGACACACACACACACACACACTGACAGGGAACTGACCAATCCCAGCCCAGGACACACACTGATAGGGAACTGACCAATCCCAGCCTAGGACACACACTGATAGGGAACTGACCAATCCCAGCCCAGGACACACACACACACTGACAGGGAACTGACCAATCCCAGCCCAGGACACACACACACACTGACAGGGAACTGACCAATCCCAGCCCAGGACACTGCCCGGAATGGGGTCCCCGGCCTCTCACCTTCTGCTGCACCAGGTTGTTGAGTCGGTTGAGGAAGTTGAGGAGCTGCTGCTCGCGGAGACGGGGTTCGGACAGGGCCGGGTCCAGGGCCGCGGCCCTCGTGAATCCCAGCAAGGCCTCCTGGTAGTTCTCCCCATACTTGTACAGCTTTCAGAGCAAGAAGAGGGAGGTTTGGAGCAACACTCGAGAGAAAGTACATTCGTCTCAAACCCTCCCCCTCCTCCCCAACCGTTAACCGGGGTCTGCACATTCTCCCCGTGTCTGCGTGGGTTTCCACAGAACATCAGAACCAGGAGCAGGGAGGGGGCCATTCAGCCCCTCGAGCCCTGCTCCCCCATTCAATGGCTGATCTTTTCATGGACTCAGCTCCCCTTACCCGCCCGCTCCCCTTAATTCCTTTACTGTTCAAAAATCTATCCATCCTTGCCTTAAAAACATTCAATGAGGGAGCCTCAACTGGACAGGGAATTCCACGGATTCACAACCCTTTGGGTGAAGAAGTTCCTCCTCAACTCAGTCCGAAATCTGCTCCCCCTTATTTTGAGTCCATGCGCCCACCCCCAGTGACATTTTTGATCAGTTAATCTCCCCCACCCTCTAACTGAGCACTGACCTCCTGGACCATAAGACACAGGAACAGAACAAGGCCACTCTGCCCATCGAGTCTGCTCGCCCATTCAATCACGGCTGATATTTTCCCCATCCCCCATTCTCCTGCCTTTCCCCGATCCTCTTATTAATCAGGAACCGATCTATCTCTGTCTTAAAGACACTCAGTGACCCGGCCTCCTCTGGGGCAAAGAGTCCCACACATTCCCCACTCTCTGGCTGAAGAAATCCCCCTCCCCATCTCTGTTTTAAAGGACCGTCCCTTTACCCTGAGGTTGTGCCCTCTCTGGTTCCAGTTTTTCCTACGAGTGGAAACATCCTCTCCCACGTCCCACTCTATCCTCGCAGTATCCTGTAAGTTTCAAGAAGATTCCCCCTTCCAGAGTCAAGGGGGTTCTGGAAAAATCGATTCCTAGAATCCCTGCAGTGCAGGAGGCCATTCGGCCCATTGAGTCTGTACCAACCGCAACCCCACCCAAGGCCCTATTCCCGTCACCCCACACACTGACCCTGCTAATCCCCCCGAATTAGCAATTTAGCCTGGCCAATCCACCAAACCTGCATATTTTCGGATTGTGGGAGGAATCCGGAGCACCCGGAGGAAACCCACACAGACACGGGGAGAATGTGCAGACTCCACACAGACAGTGACCCAAGGCCGGGAATCGAACCGGGGTCCCTGGCGCTGTGAGGCAGCAGCGCTAACCCACTGTGCGCTGAGCCGGGAATCGAACCCAGGTCCCTGGCACTGTGAGGCAGCAGCGCTAACCCACTGTGCGCTGAGCCGGGAATCGAACCCGGGTCCCTGGCGCTGTGAGGCAGCGACGCTAACCCACTGTGCGCTGAGCCGGGAATCGAACCCAGGTCCCTGGCGCTGTGAGGCAGCAGCGCTAACCCACTGTGCGCTGAGCCGGGAATCGAACCCGGGTCCCTGGCGCTGTGAGGCAGCAGCGCTAACCCACTGTGCGCTGGGAATCGAACCCGGGTCCCTGGCATCGCGAGGCAGCAGCGCTAACCCACTGTGCGCTGAGCCGGGAATCGAACCCGGGTCCCTGGTGCCGTGAGGCAGCAGCGCTAACCCACTGTGCGCTGAGCTGGGAATCGAACCCGGGTCCCTGGCGCTGTGAGGCAGCAGCGCTAACCCACTGTGCGCTGAGCTGGGAATCGAACCCGGGTCCCTGGCGCTGTGAGGCAGCGGCGCTAACCCACTGTGCGCTGAGCTGGGAATCGAACCCGGGTCCCCTGGCGCTGTGAGGCAGCGGCGCTAACCCACTGTACTGACCTCGGAGGCAGCATGGCTTCCCATCTTAGCAGTTGTCCCTTTAAGAACATAACATAAGAAATAGGAGCAGGAGTGGGCCGTCTAGTCCCCTTCGAGCCTGCCCCGCCATTCAATAAGATCATGGCTGATCTGAAGTGGATCAGTTCCACTTTCCCGCTTTCTCCCCTTAATTCCCCTGTCGATCAGAAACCTATCTACCCGTGACTGAAATATATTCAGCAAGGTAGCCTTCACCACTTCAACGGGCAGAGAATTCCCGTTATATATTCCCAGGAAATAACCCTCTCATTCAGGAAGTGCTTGGCTGGAAGATGCTCAATTCTGAGGCACCTACAGTTCAGGACTCTGGGTCTGTCCTCGATGGGAGTTTAGAAGGATGAGGGGGAGGGGGATCTTATTGAAACTTACAGGGTACTGCGAGGCCCTGGATAGAGTGGGACGTGGGAGAGGATTGTGGGAAAAACTGGAACCAGAGAGGGCACAACCTCAGGGTAAAGGGATGGTCCTTTAAAACAGGGATGGGGAGGGGGATTTCTTCACCCAGAGAGTGGGGAATGTGTGGGAACTCTTTGCCCCAGAGGAGGCCGGGTCCCTGAGTGTCTTTAAGACAGAGATAGATCGGTTCCTGATTAATAAGGGGATCGGGGGGGGAAAAGGCAGGAGAATGGGGGAGGGGGAAAATATCAGCCATGATTGAATGGGGCAGCAGACTCGATGAGCCAACTGTGTCTTGTGGGTTTTTCCGTCAATGGGCCATCAGTGGATTCTTAAATCCAGATATTTTTGAATTGAATTCAAACGCTACCAGCTGCTGTGTCGGGATTCGAACCCGGGTCCCCAGAACATGAGCTGACATTCTGGATTAATGGTCCAGTGATACCACCACAGGGCTATCGCCTGCTCTGACCCTAAATCGAACCCAGGGTTCGATTCCCGGCTGGGGTCACTGTCTGTGTGGAGTCTGAACGTTCTCTCCCCGTGTTTGCGAGGGTTTCCTCCGGGTGCTCCGGTTTCGTCACCCACCCCACCACAGTCTGAAGGTTCACCTCCCCCCACTCGCCAACTCGCTCTATTGACAGAAAGGCCTCAGTTATTATCGGAGAGTTCACCACGGACCCCAGCAGGGGAACAGGGTGCAGGACTCACTGTGGATCTGTTCAGATGCAGGTCGGGATTACTGCGGGCAGTGGGATCCACTTTCTCCTAACGGGGAGAGAGGGGGGGGACGCAGAGAGAGAGAGAGGGGGGGACGCAGAAAGAGGAGAGGGGGGGACGCAGAGAGAGAGAGAGGGGGGGGACGCAGAAAGAGAGAGGGGGGGGACGCAGAGAGAGAGGGGGGGGGGACGCAGAGAGAGAGAGGGGGGGACGCAGAGAGAGAGAGGGGGGGGACGCAGAGAGAGAGAGGGGGGGAGCAGAGAGAGAGGGGGGGACGCAGAGAGAGAGAGGGGGGGGGGACGCAGAGAGAGAGAGGGGGGGACGCAGAGAGAGAGAGGGGGGGGGACGCAGAGAGAGAGAGGGGGGGGACGCAGAGAGAGAGAGGGGGGGGACGCAGAGAGAGAGAGGGGGGGGACGCAGAGAGAGAGAGGGGGGGACGCAGAAGAGAGAGGGGGGGACGCAGAGAGAGAGAGGGGGGGGACGCAGAGAGAGAGGGGGGGGACGCAGAGAGAGAGAGGGGGGGACGCAGAGAGAGAGAGGGGGGGACGCAGAGAGAGAGAGGGGGGGACGCAGAGAGAGAGAGGGGGGGGACGCAGAGAGAGAGAGGGGGGGACGCAGAGAGAGAGAGGGGGGGACGCAGAGAGAGAGAGGGGGGGGACGCAGAGAGAGAGAGGGGGGGGACGCAGAGAGAGAGAGGGGGGGGACGCAGAGAGAGAGAGGGGGGGACGCAGAGAGAGAGAGGGGGGGACACAGAGAGAGAGAGGGGGGACGCAGAGAGAGAGAGGGGGGGACACAGAGAGAGAGAGGGGGGACACACAGAGAGAGGGGGGACACACAGAGAGAGGGGGGGACACACAGAGAGAGGGGGGGACACACAGAGAGAGGGGGGGGACACACAGAGAGAGGGGGGACACACAGAGAGAGGGGGGGACGCAGAAGAGAGAGGGGGGGGACACAGAGAGAGAGAGGGGGGGACGCAGAGAGAGAGGGGGGGGACACACAGAGAGAGGGGGGGACACACAGAGAGAGGGGGGGACGCAGAGAGAGAGAGGGGGGGGGGACGCAGAGAGAGAGAGGGGGGACACACAGAGAGAGGGGGGGACACACAGAGAGAGGGGGGGGGACACAGAGAGAGGGGGGGGGAC